>NW_010232690.1:1725-5748 GCF_000690775.1 Eurypyga helias | reverse complement strand
CTTTTTTTTTCCAAAATCCTTTCAAGCTATTGCCTGTTGACGCCTAGATTGATTTTTCATTGTACAGAAATATTTGCCTTACCATTATTAGTAATGTTCATTCTGAAGTATCTCTCTGGGACCTGGAAGTATCCTGTAAGAATTTAGTTGCTGGCACCATTTATTGTCCTTTATAACATTTTAAAGGTTTCTGTTTGTATCAAAACCTCACCCTGAGAGTCTACAGCAGACACCTAAGGCTATTCCAACAGAAAATTCTTATCATTTCTTTAAGTGCCTTTGGCATTTACATAGTTTTTCAATCCACAGTATCTCTTGTCATTTTAAATGACATACTGAAACAGATGGTTGTTAAATGTTGTCCCATACTGTATCTGTCAATCTTTCCTAAACACCACAGTTCCTTCAATACGTTTATTCCAATAATGATGTATTGTTTTTGCTATTGGCACTCCACTTAGTTTTGCATCTTGGAAATACTGGCCAAAACACCTTGCACATGACTAATGAAGGACCAGAGAGTTGATCCAACCCCAGATAACCCAAACCCAGAAAACTGAGATATAGTATTTGAGCTCTTGCCATTTAGTTACGCAGTTTTTAGAAGCAGAATATATACTTCAAAATATGAGCTAAGTAGCTGGTCCATGATATTGGTCAAACAGAGGTGCCCAGCTGCACTGCTCCTGGCTGTGGCAGTGGGATGGGCCCCAGACCCTGTGGGGGAACCCCGTGGCCCCCAGACACTTAGACTTTTAATAAAAAGTAACTACTTTTTATTAAAACCCCTTTCCTGTTATCAAAGGTCTGTTTAACTGTGTTATTTGATTACAGAGAAGACAAACCATAGATATCATCTCACTCAGAATTAAGGATCACTATTGCAATAATATGAAGCAATTGCCTTATGTATTACAATAATCATTACCACAATCATTCAAACACAGACAACATGCAGTAACAGTACGCAATAACAAGTTTCATCTTCCTTGTCCTCACATCGACTGATGAAATACTTTTAAATCAATCAAATACTTCATTAAAGGACAGTGGCAGTGTCTCTATGAAAAAAAAAAATGGTTTTAGCTAACACACATGGAAATTATTTCCAATATAATAATTAAGCTGCACAAAGTTTAAAGGAAAATTTGCATCAGAATTTTACAAATTTATTGCTTTGTTCAATACTCCCTGCAGGACAAAAACATGAAATTTAAAAAACATCAGAATCAATTATGAATGTAAAAACTCCTTCAGAAGTTCAGGACTTAATGCAGAAAGACCTAGTGAAGAAAAAGTGGAGAAAACAGAGTGGAGTTTAGTACTTGAAGAAGAGAAGGAGATACACTCAAGGAAAGAAGGAACTGAGATTAGAAGGGTATGATGGGATAATTATGGTGATTATTTACCATGGGTGATGTAGCTTTAAATGAAGCAGCTCAAACATCAACATTGAAAGCTAGAGCAACAAATTATTTTGATACAGCTGCCAAACTCACCAGGACTTCTTAGAAAGACTTAGACAGGTAATCAATTTATTTGAATAATTTTTTCCAGTCACTTAAAACATTTCCTATAACTGGTGGCTTCAGAGTGCAGCACATTCATATTCCACAAAGGCAGCAGAATATTTAACTTTGAAATTCTGATTTTTATGTGGTGGGCTCGTGTTCTTGTGTCTTGATGGGTGTTGTAGGACTTCCCTAAGTTTCTGAGCAAGTTCAAGTTTGGGGCCTCAACAAAAGGTACCAGCACCAACTAAAATAAGATGCTTTGACGACTGGAGCATATATGAATTTGCAGGGCAAGATCAGTCCAGGAACCTAGCCTGTTCCTGACTGACGATGGTCAGCACTAGATGGTTTAAGAAAAGATGCAAGAAATCACACCATGGACAGATTTGCAATGTCCTTTCCAAGGGGATGTTTCACTTTAACATTCATTGTTTATCAGTTATTTTATGACCTTATAATTCATGTGACTTAAAAGTTGTGGTGGTCCTTTAATAAGCCTTTTATTAATTAAAAAAAAATATTTGGCATAGCTGTTTATAGTAAAACTTCAGAATTCAGTAGAACGCTAGCCCTACAGATGAAAGCTCAACCTTTACTGACTTGCTGAAAATCAATTTGTATTTGGTTACTTTATAAGCTGTCAAAAGTTACCAGTTCCCATCTGTCTTTTTCTCACTATAGCTTGTTCCTGGCTTTTTACCAGAAGCTGTCAATGTCCTGTTAGCAAGTCTGTGCTTCTTCCTCTGAAGTCTTCCACATGACATGCCAGCAAGGTGGCAGCAGTCTTCCCCCACAGTGACTGGAAAGGAGCAGAGGACCTCTGCCTTGTTTTGAACAACTGGGATTCACAACCCACCATCTTTATACCTGAAGCAAACCTCGTAACTCACTGTAAGGTTAAACAGCATCAGTGGCAAAATGTGAATCCTAATCTAGCAAACCCATCTCCTCCAAGTCATTTAGCCACATGAAATTTCAGAAGGGCTCCTTCAAAATACTGTGCTCGTGTATGCCAGCAGTGAAAAATACTTACTTCTGGATGTGTCATTTACACCTCTTTTCAGTGTTTCCACCATGCAAGCTGCAGTGATGTTGAGTGGGAGACCTACACCATATGGGCAACAGATGTGTCCAAACCCCACCGGCTGCCATGGCTCCCAAGGGAAAGGAACTGCAGGTTCACTGCCAGAGAAAGAAGTCTCTGGGATTGCAGGTGGGGGAACTAAGAGGGGGTACCAAGAGCAACTTAGAGGGCAGAGGAGCCAAGCAGGGGGTGGGTTTCAGCTGTTAAAATACTCTCCTCTGCCTGCAGAAGCAGCTGCCCTAGAAAGCAGAACATTTTTTTTTTGCCTGATAAGAGCTATCACAGAGTATAGATTTATCCATGCTGGATTTCACTAGCTAAATCCAGCATCAGTGATAGTTTCACTCTGGCAACATGAAAGCTCAGCACAAAACATTTTCACCTGCTACTTACTGAGCTAATCTGTGTGGGCTGAGTTATTCTCACAGCACTGCTGCAGGTATACTGCTAGCTCAAAAGAACTAGGTAGTTTAAAGCTATCTCAGGTCTCTAGATGGTGGCTGTGTGGACAAATCATTAACTATTTTTTTCAGTACAAGAGCCTGAGGTCATCAAGGCTCTGTTAAAAACCCAGATGATGTTATACTTGGAGGCATATTGCAACAGCGCATAATGAAAAAGCCCTGTCTCCTAATGAAACAACAAAAAAGAAAATTATTTATCGAGCACGAAGAGTGCTATTGAGTTAAGGCTGTGCTTATAGGAAGGAGGATCCAAGGAACTAGAGGCCTGTCAGTCTGACCTTGATGCTGGGGAAGGTTATGGAGCAGATCATCTTGAGTGCCATCACATGTCACATACAGGACAACCAGGTGATCAGGCCCAGTCAGCATGGGTTTAGGAAAGGCAGGTCCTGCTTGACTAACCTGATCTCCTGCTATGACAAGGTGACAGATTTAGTGGATGAGGGGAAGGCTGTGGATGCTGTCTACCTAGGTTCTAGTAAAGCCTTTGACACCATTTTCCACAGCATTCTCCTGCAGAAACTGGCTGCTTATGGCTTGGGTGGGTGTACTCTTTGCTGGGTAAAAAACTGGCTGGATGGCTGGGCCCAAAGAGTTGTGGTGAATGAAGTTAAGTCCATTTGCTGGCCAGTCACAAGTGGTGTTCCCTAGGGCTCAGTACTGGTGCCAGTTCTGTTCAATATCTTTATCAATGACCTTGACGAGGGGATCAAGTGCACCCTCAGTACATCTGCAAATGACACCAAATTGGGCAGGAGCGTTATCTGCTTGAGGGTAGGAAAGCTCTTCAGAGGGATCTGGACAGGCTGGATCGATGGGCCAAAGCCAGCTGTGGGAGGTTTGACAAGGCCAGGTTCTGGGTCCTGCATTTGAACCAAAACAACCCCCTGAAACGCTACAGGCGTGGGGACGAGTGGCTGGGAAGGTGGCCCGCAGAAACAACCCTCGGGGCGTTTGTTGT
>NW_010232690.1:0-1690 GCF_000690775.1 Eurypyga helias | reverse complement strand
AGGGCAGTGATTGTCCCCCTGTACTGGGCACTAGTGAGGCCGCACCTCGAATCCTGTGTTCAGTTTTGGGCCCCTCACTGCGAGAAGGACATTGAGGTGCTGGAGCATGCCCAGAGAAGGTCAACGGAGCTGGGAAAGGGTCTGGAACACAAATCCAGGAGAAGTGGCTGAGGGAACTGGGTTCGTTTAGCCTGGAGAAGAGAACGTTGAGGGGAGACCTTTCGCTCCTACAACTACCTGGAAGGAAGTTGTAGTGAGGTGGGTGTTGGTCTCTTCTCCTAAGAAACAAGCAATAGGACAAGAGGAAATGGCCTCAAGTTGTGCCAGGGGAGGTTTACATTGGATATTAGGAAATATTTCTTCACCAAAAGGGTTGTCAGGCTTTGGAACAGTCTGCCCAGGGAAGTGGTTGAGTCACCATCCCTGGAGGTATTTGAGAGACGTGGATGAAGTGCATATGGACATGGTTTAATGGGTATCAGCAACATTAGGTTAACATTTGGACTTGATGATCTTAAAGATCTTTTCCATCCTAAACGATTCTATGTGTCTATGATTTACAGCCTTAATTCTGTCCCTATATCTCATTACCTGTCTGTACTTTCTACTTCTCCCAATACAAAGTACATCCAAACTACTTGAATGTGGACATGCATAGATCACCTGCTCCCTCACTCCTCTTCTTGTGCTATTCTTAAAAATCCTACTCTTGTTTACTTTTCATCTTCAAGTTTTCCCTTCAAAACACCATTCTGCCTGCCAATGTTGCTGATCACTATTTGAGACAAAATATTAAACCATGATATTTGGTGTGCCTTATTTGGTCTTAGGAATATATATGTAGAAAGTTACTGTTCTACCTGCTGTCAAACAGGTAAATGGTATCCCAGGGGCTCAATATCTGAGACCTTAAATAACGTCTTAAAAGGCTGAAGTATGATGCGATATGGAAGAAAATAGTGACATATGGACTTTTTTGTTGTGCAAAGCACAGGTTGTAGCACTGTTGAGCGTATGGTCTGGCCTGCTCTGTGTACTTAGCTTCCCATCTACAGTATTTTTCATTTGGTGCTTCAGTCATTTTAAATGGCTGATGGAAACAAACCATTCTCCAATTCAGCCAAAAATCTTTCCATTTAATATCTTTGTAGTGTTCCACACCAACAACTTTGAATCTCTTCCACGCTTTGTCACCGCTCACTCTCTGTGTGGAAACTGTATGAAGATTTTATATGTGCTTGTAAATCTGACAGGCGTATGTAATAAAATTTAATCAGAATATGCAAATTTTTAAGGAGAAACATTCTCTCACTCTTTTTTTCTAACTCTGATGATGATTACTGTTGCATGAATCACAGCAGAGCTGTGGGAGCTGGAGAGATATAAGATTCAAGCTTCCCGTGTGAAGTAATTTGTCAAAAATCTTCCACATGCTGATATGCTTTCAAAAGGATCACCGTTTTTGATTTAAGATATTGTATCTCACCTCTCCCAGTTGAATGGGATGAATACTTTAAATATTGCTTCATTTAACTTTTATTTATAACCCTGGATTTTTCATCAGTTCTTATTTGCTTATGTTATAACTTTCCATATAACACCTGTCATGCCACCTCAGCTAAACAGGAGTTTCCTATGTGTTTTAAATTGGATGTCTTTCTATTTGAAAGAACAGTTGGGGTTTTTTTTT
>NW_010232689.1:34895-54945 GCF_000690775.1 Eurypyga helias | reverse complement strand
GTCTATAATATAATATATATATTCCTAATATATTTTCCTGATATAAAGATATTAGGATTGGTGCTTATGCAGCACAGTGCATGGGTCAAGTGCCTACAAAATCCATCAGGCTAAATTGGTGTCACAGACGCTTAGAAATGTTGAAGAGGTATATCTTAAAGACCGTTCTATTGTGGGACAAGGTTATTAGCTTTGGACTCATCAAGTGTTATAGCCGTGAATGTCCTTTTGGAGTTAGGTACAACGTCACCCATCTCCGTTTTAGTTATCCACACCTTTGTGGATTGGCCAAAGTAGTTTTTGATAACTTTGGAAACATTTCTATTTACCCCAATATGGTTAATGTCTTCAAGGTGAGAAGGTGATTCTGTGGTGTGTGTGGTAGATTGGTAAGGTTTGGAGGATGCAGGAATGACTGCATGTGTAATGTGCCCTTTGTATCCCATAATTTACTGGATTAATTTTGTATGTGAAACCACCTTGTACATCTGCTCAGTCCTTTTTGTTTCCACCTTTTCTATTTAAGGATATTCTCTTTCAGTGGAAAAAGGCCTACAGAGTCCTTTATCTCCGTGCTCTAATAAATGCTTTTTTTCTCTAAAGCTCAAATGAGAAGATCGATATCTGTCCTTGAAGACCTTGCCTGGCTCATTTCAACTTTATTATTATACCTCAGCTAATAGAGCAATGGTTACCTCATTTGGACAGAACAGAGTGGTGCTGCTTTGTGCTGTGGCTACGGAAAAATGTAAGCAGAAAGAGCTTGGCCACTTTTATTTAGGGCAATGGAAAGTTTGCTTGTTTTGGCCAATGCAGCTAGCTGCTGGTTGAGTTGCCATTACTCAGCAGTGCTCTCCACAGCATGGCTGGAACCTCTCCAGTGCTGGGGCATGTCTTCTGCATAGTGTCCAAGTCTCCCACCTGCACAGCCGCATCAGCCTTTCTCACCTTTCATCTGGTGGAGAACTGGATTACAGGCTGGCTCCGTGCTCGCTGGGTGAGCCTGCCAGAGGCCATACAGGCCTGTGGGATGTGAGAGACTGCCTCTCTGTCTGTGCTGGCAGGACCGTTTGCAACACTCCCAAGCTAAGTGAGAACCTGTGGCTGTTAATAAGGAGCCTGTCCCTACAGACTAGTTCTCCAGCATCAGACAGCTTGCTTTTCCAACCCATAGTTGTCCTTTAAAAAGGTTGCTCTGAATCAGTCACTGAGAATGTAAAAAGGTTATTTCTATCTCTGGATGGACACTTAATGAGTTTTTATGGAAGAAATGTCTCTGTTTTCTCTCTTTCACATTGCCAGTCTTCCTGCCATTTTATTCCTCACGCAGCAGAGCAGCTGTCAGGAACGTGCATGTGTTACGCTGCAGTTGCATCCACAGTGACAACCAAAAATAATACAGGAGGGAGATAATTAACATATGGCTACTTTTCTCTTTGTACTGTGCTGCTTACACGTGTATTTACTAACATGCTGCTCTATCATGGCTCCCATTAGGGTTATAAAGTTTTCCTACATATGGGCATTAAGCTTTTCTAAGCACAAATTTGACTTTTATTAGAGAAACTTGATATAAGACAGTAATTTCAAAACTAACTTATTGCACACTTATTGGCTCAATTTGTGAAGTTTTATAAGATGCCATTATTTAATTCCCAGAGCTTGCTTACAGCTGCTGCTGCTCTTCTTGGAACACCTTTTTGCCTTGGCAAAATTGTGTGCTACAGCCCCCTCCACTTGGTAAACACACAAACAGACCATTGAGCACAGAAACAAAGTATTCTGTATGCTGCTGTAAGTGACCCTAACGCCTGCTTGAAGGGTTGAGTCAACACTTTCGAAACCCAGAGTTTTCTGTTCATGACCACGCAGGTAATGGGTTATCTCCGGAGCCAAGACTGCCTGCGGTGTGGTTGGGATGGTGAGTGTGGCTGGAAGCGCGGTGCAGACATACTTAAGTTATTTAAACAAGGTGGTTGAGGTACTGGGAGGAGGCCAGTGGCCAGGGCTGTGGAACCCAGCTGAGAGGCTGGCTAAGCCCATGGGCAGTCAGCCACTTTGCTCTCTGCACCGCTACAACTGCTTGTACATTCGCACGGCCTCGGAGCTTCTCAGCAGTACGGGTCGGCACTGCTGCCGCTGCACAGAGGAAGAGGAAGAGCAGGAGGACCAGGGCTGTGCTGCAGAAAGGCTCTGGCCAGATGCCTCAGCACTGCCCCACATGTCTTCACCTCAGGGACAGCAGCAGCCAAGCAGGGCAGATGTGAGAGCTGTGGGTGTTTTCTGCATGCCGTGCAGCCCTCTGCAACCATTAATGTGCCGGTGCCGGTCCCTAGCCACAGGTCTGCAGTCTGGTGAGATTAAAGCTAGTTCAAACGTGTCCGTGTCGTCTCCACTGAGACTCCCAGGCAGACAGGGGTGAGGAACGGCGGGCATTTAGTAAGGCTGGGGTGGAGTGGAGGGCACTGTGCTAGGTTGTAAACCAGGAGTAAGCAGATCCTTACTAACCTTTCCATCCTACATCCTCTTTTTCCCCTAGTATGGAGAGATTTTTAAATTGTGCCCCATGATGGTTTTCCTGTGTAACATTTCTAAGGCTGGACTGCTCATAAGAGGTCAGTTAAATCTTCCTAAGTGTTTGGTGAAGAGACCCAAACCAGGCTGTGAAATGGCTGAAATTAATTTTAATTGCTATCATCTTGGAACATTCAATAAAGCATCTTTAATGACTGGCTATCATCATAAGATTTTTCTGTAATTGCTTCCTTTGAAAAACTGAGCAAGCATGGCCCAGCATCACACCGTTTTGGACTGAGGGAGTCAATAAGGAAGGAGGAAACACTAGTGGTTCTCTAAATCATTTTGGCAGTTGGTTGACATTATCTTTAATCTTATTCACCTATCTCCAAGGAACCTGCAACAACGACGGGTAGCTTGTTCTTGCTGTAGCTGATTTTCTTTTCCATATGTCTCAGCATTCCTACATCTGGTGCAAGAAACCATAACAAAGCAGGCAAAACCATTACATTGCAAAAACCAAATGTGAAATGTTCTCGTGTGCTCTGTGTGTGTATTTTAAAATGTGGCCATTTAGAGAGGTGTAAGAAGGCGGAAAACAGCCAGATTCATTTCATCAGACATGTGGAATGGTGTCCTGGTTGGGAGGCTGGTCCAAGACACTCCCTCACTCTCTAACCACTGAGAGCTCCAGGATCCTCTGGAGGGAGGTGGAGAGCAGGAGCCTGAGCCTGAAGCTGGGACCTCTGATTGTTACTGCACCCTCTGGACCTGCCTCTCTAGGACCATCCTCAGCACAGAAGGTTTTTTTGCTTGATGAAACTTGTGCCCAAAATACACTTTTGAAAATGCCCCACTAAGATGCAGTTTCAAAACAAAAGTACTGATATAGCTTTAATTACGCTTATATTAATGCTAGTGATTCAGCTTTTTTGAACCATTCAAACTTATTTCATTAAATGTACCCATTTATAGAGTGTACAGTCAGGGTAACCTGAATCTGTTGCTGCCCTAAGGGGAACATACCTTACTTTCTGAAGCTCAGGGTAATTTCCTCTGTAGACTTGCTACCCTTCCATCAGCTAATAAGTAAAGTATGCTGGAGATTAAAAACACTATTTAAGATACCAGGTGATAATTTGGCAATCCTGTGATGGGGACATGAGTTTTCACTGCTTATTCATTTGTTTGCTTTGTAGTGTTTCAGTCTGTAACTTTAATGTTTGAATTCAATGCCTGGCAAGATGTCCTATGAGTTGTTAAGCTCTCTGAAGAACATAAACCTGTTCATGTCATTGTGAAAAGCTAAGTTCACTCAAACCCAGCATCTTGTTTCTAACTGGTTGGTAGCAGGCATGTAGGGACAGAATAATAACACAAAGTGTGTAGGGCTTCACCCATTTTCCCAGCTCCTAGAAATCAGTGTCTTAGTGATGCCTTGCACTGACATCCACTATGAGGAAGAACCTGTATGTGATTGTCCTGGTTGTATGTCTTTGTATTTTCTCTAATTCTAGTACACAGATTCACAGGGGTTGAGGAACTGGTTCACAGATGTTTACTTACCCATACATGTAAAATGAATATGCAGGACCAATGCCTCATATTGACTTGACTTTATTCCATTGATGTGTTGGTCTCTAGGTCTACCCAATGGTTGACTTAACACTCTAGTGGATAGTATACATAGAAAGCAGATAGTGTATGTACACTTAGGAGCACAGCCAAAAACCCCAAAGCTTCTTCCAAGACAATGGAAACTAAAGTGCCCTGCTATCCCTTCAGCTTGCCTGATTACCTGTTGCCAAAAGTTTTTTTGGCCTAACTTGGTAGTTTCAATGGCATTTCTTAATTTCATATGCTCTTCTGCAGCAGAGGTATTCCAAGTGTGGAATTTTCACAGTGCAGGACTACACCTTCATTTTATTTGCTCTATTAGTAACATGTTGCTACTTTCAAAGGCAAGCGTTGTGACTTTTCCAAACCTCTCTGCCCATGAGCATTTCCTGGTTGGACATCAAGAGCTTCCCCAGCTGTTGACTTAATTCTCTTCCTTCAGCCATCTCTCTGTGGTAAGGCAAGCATGTTATGAAAGGGGAACTCATTTCCTAAGCAAAACCAAACCCTCTGCAAGTCTTGGAGAGTCCTCACTGTACTTACCATGTTAGACCACTGTCAAGAGCCATACTTATTTTTCCCTCCTAATGATAGTGTGTTTTGGCACTCGAATACCTACAACGCAAAACCACGGTCCTCAGATCTACGCGCAGTGCACCCGTCACGAAGCAACTGTTTTCTGCTCTGATCGTGTTTCCACTTCAAAGCTATTGAAAAACTCAGGAAAGGATAAACCTGGTCTGAGGACCATGTGGACCACAATTTCATCTGGGAAAGGCTAGTTGCCCTAGAGCTTTTTGGGACCTGCACCAGTGCCCTTCACTGTGCTTAATGAGACCTGTGGGCATAGAGCTGATTTAGTGGAAACTAACAGTCAGAGTTTAAATATGCTCTGATGACAGCTGACTTTACTTGCTAGAGCTGTTGCACAAGGCTTTTGCTAATGATTAAAGCAGATGGACAGGAGGAAGAAAGCAGAAAGCTCGAATGTGTGAGAGGTGAAAGGGCAGGAGAATTAGCCCAGAGATTTCCTGTGGTCTGTGGGTGTTTTGTGTTGTGTGCTAAATCAAAGAATTGTTTTTAATGAATGAAAGCACTATATACTTCAGCAGATTAATTACAGCTAGCTTTTTTCTCCCACCACAGTGGAAGTGGGTATTATTGTAGATGTGCTTGTGGCGGAGTATAAAATGGCCTCACTTTATGTTTCTGGGGCGTTATTCTGCAAACACTTAATCTTCTGGAGACCCTCTAAAAGGTCAGGCTGTGAAACGTCACCTAGACTGAGCAGCACAGCATCGTGCAAGGCAGCGGGGAAGGCGATGGGGAAGACCCCGGCTGGGGTAGGTGTTAGCCAGCATCCGCCCACTTAGCAGATGCAGTTGTTGCGTCTGCCATACTGCCACTTTGCAGGGTTTACAGCTGGATAGTATTGTTATCTAGATAAAAACCCCATCTATTTTAAACTTTATTTTCTCACCTCTATTCGTGTCCTGTACTGTGTGCCCTCATTTTGCATTTTCTCAGATTTAAACATCACCTTTGGATTTTCTTGAATGACATCCAAAAGGCCCTGATTATGCTTCCAGTAGCAAGAGTATCTGTGTAAATGAACTCATAACTACATGGTATTCTGCTTTACATGGCCATGGTGATACCAAAATGTTCTCCTTTACCCTTCAGTGATGAAAATATTACATATTTTAATTCTATCTTAATAAAAATTACAGCGCAACAGCTACTATATTTACTCCAGCATCATCTGCATTGCAAATTAAATTAAATGCATTCTTCTGTCAAGGGAAACATCTGCAATTCAAAGCAAAATTTATGTATGTTTTGGTGAATTGTATAATTCAAATCTGAAAGAAAATAATTTTGTATAAACTTATGAGAAAAAAATTTAGTGGTACCTGCCAAAATACTTTACATTTTGTTGTTTAATATCTGTTTTTGTGAGGAGTTGGCTAATTATCTGCATTAGCTTGAAGATAAGAATATTTTTTCATATTAATTATTTCACTAAGTAAAAAATAAATCAATGTGAAAATATCAATTAAATGATGAGAAAACTGTTTGCAGCTTACATTCTCCAAATCCATTCTGTCTGGAAAAAAACACTCCACTTGATGATTCCAAATAATAACGATGATGATGATGATGATATAAGGAAGTGCTATAAATTTTGTAATGCACAAGAATTTTCCAGAATAGCAAAATTAGCCTCTTTTCTGCATCTTTATGTGTCTATTTTATTGTTGCTTTCACTTAACTATTCCTTGCAATTTAACATTTGGAATAGTAATTTGTTTTAACCTCTCCAATAAAACCATGAAAGTTTCTCTCTCTCTCTTTTTGGTTGAAAGCGTCCACATACTTTAGGCAAAAAGAATTCTCTCTTCTGGAAGAAACTATTTGTTGTGAAGAAATCCACCTTGAGAAAACTGAGGACTTTGTACATTCTGGTGAAGATAGGTAAATACAGATCAGGAAAACCCTTGTACCAAAAATCAGCATGATTTTCCATTGCTATACATGTGCACGCGGACTAAAGCCGCAGATAAAATATTTTATAGAGTTTGGCTCAAGATGAAAAAAGAACCAAACCAAAATAACTTTTGTTCTTGTTAAAAAAAAAAAAAGACAAAAACCCTAACAACTTTTGTTCCAGTAATGCCTCTCCAGCTTTGATTTAAGCTTCAGTTTCATTCAAAAGAAACCACTTTTAGCTTTGTCTGGTTTGAGGGTCATAATCATATGAAACAACCAGGTTTTGCCAAACACAATAAATCTGCCCAAGTTCAGTCTAAATTTGTCTCACATTTTTTCCAAATTCAATAAATATTTAGCAGGTTGGACCAAGGTTTGAGGTTTGTAATGGATTCCCTGACTGTGTTTGGCCTCCTTTCATGGTTTGATGCGGAAAGAAAACACAGTTCTGCTGAAATCTAGAAGGTGATAACCAAGAGAGGCAGATGGAGATCTGTGTAGACATGTTTGTCTGAACCCCCAAATTTTTTTAACCCATGAAAACCTCTATCTAATGGAGCACTCTAGCGTAACTACCAGTGCATCTCGTCATAGGCATTATGAACGTTTGAGGGCACCCCAAGTCCCCAGTCCCCAAAGTGAATGAGCTCATCTCTGACTGATGCTGTCTAGGTTCCAGTCCTTTGACTTCGGACAATGATTTTTCATTTGCCTCAGTGATACTGTGTAAAATTATGAAACTACGTAGATTGCTTTTAATCTCTGTTTATACACAGGATCTTCTTGATATGACTGTATTTCTGTAACTGGATATTTATTTACTGAGCCTGCAGACAATCCTCCCTCTCAATGAAAAGATTTGTAGTTTGATACCTATTCTTGATTTGTTGAGGAAATAGGGGACCATGGTGATCATGTGACTTAGAGATTGAAAAATCCTGATTTATAATGGTGCTGTGAAGATTGCAGCGCTATCTTTCATTTTATAACTTACTTATGCCATCCATTCAGAATTGTTTCATTTTAGCTTCCAAATAGAAATGTCCTTGGTGAAGTAACATTGTCAAATTTCCTTGAATACGCAAAATTGTGAAATTTTGCTCATGGCAATTTTGGGATAGGGAGTGTTAAAAAAAAAAACCCTGAACAAACACGTCCAAAAAAGCAGCATTGGTAGTAGTGAGTGATACAATCTGAGACAGATTACGTCCATGGATTGAATTTCATGTTAAACGTTCTAATAATTGAATGATGTATTACTTTTTTGCCATATTAAGTTAATATTATTGCTATATTTGAGGAAAAAAAAAATCTAATTTTAAAATGTGATCTAGTCTATTTTTATTTTAACCAAACTACAGATACAGGAAGAGACACAATTATAGCAGGGAAACTACTATCTGCATTTAGTGTCAGTAGAAGTAGAGAGTTGATTTTAGCTACTTTCTGTCACAAAACACACAACTAAAATATTATTGCCAGTGAAAATTAGCCCAGGCTACTGATTGTGCTTGTTTATGGACACTTTGGTCCCAACGTCTGTACAGCTGTGGGAGACTCCTGCAGTATATACCCTGATACAGCATAACCAAATAGCAAAATGGATGTAAAGCTATCTTTCAGTCAGATTTCACACAGTAAAATATGATGGCAATTATGAAGGACAGTGAGCTTGGACAAGGCAATATGAATGGGTACTTGAAATATCCAGGACTCACTCCAACTCTCCTGGTTTTGTTTCAACCCCATGTGTTGCCTATGTTGGGGATGCCAATGGGACCCCAAGATGGGGGAAAGAAGGTACGGGGACAGTTGGGCACAGCCTGAGGATCTTATGGTCAGACTCCACCTGTGTTCAGATCTGTGCTTGTGTTACAGGGTTATCTCTGGATATAACAGTAGGGGACAACTGAATGTATCTAAAGCCAAGATGAACTTTTTTTCAAGTTACCACATGAATCTACCATTTGAGCCAGGGAAACAAACAAACAACAAAAAAACCCCACTCTGCAGCTGTCTTTTGCAGCTGTCTTTGGAAGGAAGAGCTATGTAAAAAGCAAGTGCATTTTCTTCCCAAATGTTCTTAGAAGTCTGTGGTTTTATTTTTCTAAAATGATCGGTTTTCTGACTTGATCATGGTTGCCCAGGTATTCATTCATCTCAGTTGTTTGTTCCCTGTTTGTACTGATGGTTTATCTTCGGAGGAGGAAGCAATATCTTTAAGATACATCACATAGACGAAGAGGGGACAGCACACCCAAAAAATTTGAAACCAAGGGGGGAATCAAGAAAAATGAGATCCAGACATTAAAAGAGCACTGGCACTTCAGATTCTGAGAGCAAGGAAGCTGGCAGAGTAGGAAGCAAGGGAAAAACGCATTGTATACTGCATATTTTATTTCACTTCTGAACTGGCATAAGTAAGAGCTACTGATAAGATTAAAGGAGAATGGAAAGTGCCAGGACCAAAGAGGGACTAAGGCTTAAACCCTGCCACCCCACCCCACCCTCCCCACCCCCCCAGGTAATGAAAATGATTTGTTACTTCGTTTTTCCATCCTTTGCTTTGGAAAGGCAGAGGGTTGGGATGTGCAACAGCAAAAAGGGCTGGTGTGGAGGAATCAGCACTGGTCAGGCATTGCCTCCCATGGCCCTGAACTGGGCATGGCGAAGGAAAGAGGAGCCCCCCCAGCCAAAGACAAGGGGTGGCAGAGCATATTGAGTGCGGAAAGCCCAAGGTGGAAGTGAAGGCTGAACGGAAAACTGAGTCTCATCAGTTCAGTGGGGAAAGCTAATTTATGGAGGGGATAAAGGAAGTGAACAAAAAAGGCGCATAAAACATGTTGAAGACTAGAAAGTAATTTAGAAAAAAGGGGCTTTTGCAGAAAGGGGAGAGAATTTGCTACATGTGGCTTGCGAGAACTAAGCCTGGATGTGTGGGAGCCAGTCCAAGACTGTAAGTTAAAAAAGGGTAAGAAAACATACCAGCAGGAGTGCTGAATTGAGATCAAGAGCAAGCATCCTTACAGGTCACTGGAAAATCAGCATCTGCCAGTCATTACCTCACCATGACCACAGATATCTTTTGCCAAACATGTAAAGAAAAAAACCTATTAATCTCAGATATGCTTGTGTGTGAATTGTAGATCCACAATGATATGCCAGTGATAGTGGGTGATGTCCTTAGGCCTGATCAGCTTTGGTAGAGACCTGATTTTGGCTAGCAACCATCTGCTCTGCCATTTCATAGCATGAGTGTCTGCCCCAGCCCTGCGGGCTCAGCTAGCAGTAGGAAAAAACCAGGATTTGTCCTGCATAACTAAGGACAGGAGAATGCCCTTAGCTCCACAAAAAGAGAACGCAATGTGGGGTTTGAGAAGAGACAGTTCATTTGAGTGTGGCAGTTGATGCCTAACAAAGTCCTTGTGGAGCCTGCTGGAAGATGCTGGTTGTGGAACCAGCCACTGTTTTCTCGCATCTTGACAAAATTGCAACAACAAATCACAAGCTTGGGACAAGCTGAAAATGAAGCAGAGGCCTGGACTCCAAATGTTCTTTGTTTCATGGGGTGCAGTGAAAACAATGGTAGAAGCAGTTGGCAGGTCATATTTTAACAACTGAACTTTTCCATTGTTTCATATTAATTTTCAAAAATACTCATTAACGTGACATGCAGAGTTGACTTGTGTAACAGCTTGCAGTAGCTGAGGCCACTCTGTTCATCTGATTATTTTATCACTTGCACACCTAATAGTGTGTGCTGGGCAAACTGAATGTCAGCCTGCTTCATTCCTCCAACTAATTCAGTTACTCCTCTCTTTCACTCACTTTATTACCCCTGTATTTCCTCCCTATTAGACTGTCTGGTAGAAGACTAGTTGTAGGAAACTCACTGCACCCTGGCTTCTGCCTTTGTAATCATCATAAACTTCTCATGTGCAATGTCTTCTTTCCATATTATACATGCTACACTTCATTCACCAAGGAATCAGAAAACCTAACGTATGGCGCAACACTCACAGAAGAAAACATATGGATACATTTATTAAGCAAGTCACTTTTAGCTTCCTTTTCCCAATATTTCCTGCAAGCGTGGGGTTCTCAATTCATGTTTCCCTGAGATATAAAGCATTAAGGGTTTATTATTCTTATTATCACCACTACTTTTATTATTATACAGAATAGTAGTGGTTCAGAGCAGTGTTGTCTTGGCCACTGTACAAATGAGTGACATATTAAAAGAAAGTGCCTCTGTCCTAGACAAATGAAAAGTTTGGTAAATGACAAGAGGAAAAGTTCTGATTAAATAAACAAAAAGGTAAGGAAAGTGAAGAAGAAATGTATACTTTCTCTGAAAAGTTCTGACAAAGCTTTGCTAGTAAGAAAAGGCGGTATGAAAGGCCCTTGGGAGCTGAGAGTCAGGGTGGCAGAGATGTAGCTGGCATCCCAGCTGCTGGACGTTGTAGAAGACATTGTAGACCCAGGTCACTGTGAGCAGCAGACACCTCATCCTTCAGCATCGTTCTGTGTGCAAAGTTGAGAAGGGACTGACTGACACTATGGACTGAAGTACACAGGTACTAACATGGGCTCTTGCTCAGCTCTTTCACTGGGATTCATTCCTTTATACAGTAATCAAAAACTGGGAAGGGCAGTAGCTGTTTCTCACATATATATGTGTACTACTTCACACCAGCTGAAAAAGTCTTGCACCGAGTCCTCAGCCCACGAGGAGTAATCTCCTCAGCCCACGAGGAGTCAAGAGACAGATGCTGCTCATGGCATCATGCTTCTCTAATGAGCAGCATCTCATGTGTTTCTATGGGGGCGCAGAATCTCTAGGAAAGAAAAACGAAGCCTGTCTCGTCTTGCTTAAAAATTTGCCTGCTGCAGGCCTAAGCATTCTATGTCCATTCAATCAAGTCTTCCATTATGCAGGCTTCATATGAACCTCCTTGCTGTGAAATGAAGCAGTTAGAAGACTTAGAGTGCAGTTTCACTCTACATGGCATGTCCATTTGGGGAGCAGGGAGTCTATAGCTTGAGCTTTAGATCACAAACACAGAATAGGGTCCTTCTGCCATGAGACCAACCCCAGCAAAGGCTCTTGGCTTGATTTCCAAAGTTGCTGAACATCTGTTGTTCTTGCTGACTTCAGCGCATGGTGCAAAAGCTCAGCAAGAGCTCAGCAACTCCGAATGTCGGGCTGACTGCGTGACATCCTGAAGTCTCCTGCAGTACAGGGAGGTCCACAGTGGGTTTGATGCTGGCATGAGACCGGTTGTTACACTACGTGGGAAGAAAAAAGCACTCATGCTCTGTGGCCAAACAGGCAATTGATGGGGGAAATGCAGCAGTGGCACAAAAAATGTGGTGCAAGCTGAGGCAATCATCACTCCAGCAAGCACAATGAACACCTTCTGGCTACATACATGGCTACATGTGTTATGCATTAGAGTTACACATGTTAACTATACCCATATATTTTTTCCTTCTGTAGAGATAGCCAAACCCCAGTACTGAAGGCCAGTTGACTGACAGACAAAACATGATCCACTAGATTCACGGGTCTATGGGCACAGGAGGCCCAAGATGACTGCTGAGCTGCTGACCAGTAGCTTGACCTTGGGTGACTTTGTTTCTTTGCTTCTGCTGTTGGTCATCTATTCCCTGCAGTTGTAAGCCTCTGTCAGGAAACACCAGGAGGAGCTGAGGGAATAGAGGTAGCTACTCCAGTGAGTGCTACTGCCTGCTGATGATTAACATTGACCTAGGAAGGGCTGTGGGGTTGAGCAGGATGGCTTACGAGGAGGGATAGATGTCAATATGGAGTTGGTCAGAAAGAGAGACAAAGACTTAGAGATAACACAGGTGTGAGGAGCCGTGGGAGGTCATTACCCATCTCTCAGACTCAAGACAGGATTTTCTGTACCAAAACCATTTCCGACAGATGTGTTTCTTCTTACAAAGGCCACCAGTGCAAGAAATTGCACAAAATCCCCCAGAAGAACCTTCCAGTTCTTAAGGATCCTTATAGCTTGAGGGTTTTCCTAATGCCTGACCTCATTCTTCCCTGCTCCAATTTAAGCATGTTATTACTTGTCATGTCTAAAGGGAGGTGAAAAGAATGGGAATAGGTCCTTGGTCATTCCCCTTCAGCAGCTATCATTGAAAGCATTCAAAGCTTAATACTATTTCTCATCTCTCTGTTCTCTTTTTTTTCTGAGCTAAGCAGTACAAGAAGTACTCCCTATCCTATTCTCCTCGATCTCTGTTCTCATTGTCTTTCTCTGAGAGTCTTCCTCCACATCATTCTGCAGTGTTGCATCCAAGACCAGACTCAGTACTTAGAGATCCACTGTGCGAGACAAAAGATGTCTCACAATTGTCACTCCTGTTTATACCCCCAGCATTCCCTTCTTCTACAATTTCCAGCACCAGTAGCTCACATTTGATGTCTAAAGCCAGGGTGACCCATAGGGTCCTTTTTCCATGGGGTTTGCTGTGTAACAAGCTGCCCCTCCTGAGAAATTTAGGCTGCCGATTGCTGAGAAATAAAGCGCTCTGGGGAAAAACTAGAGAGTCAGTGCTTTGACACATGGTTCATTTTGAAACGGACCATTATTTACTGAAAAAGAACTGGAGAACTCTGCAGAAATAAAACTGTTCTCCCAAGTCTGTGCAGAGCTGCCTGGCCCCAAGGCCAGTTTGATTTAACCTCTGCTGTCCAGGCCCTTGTAGCAAAGAACGCTGCTGGAACAATAGTAGCAGCTGTAGCAGCAAGGAAAACAGAAGCAGCGAGGTTTGCAAGAACTGGATGCTGGCCATACATCTGGGCAAGCCCACTGCACACAACCCGTGATGCAAGCCCTGCTCAGCTCAGGCAGACGTGTGTGTTTAAGCCCAGCCTACCTGTAAGCTTTTAACAATTGGAGGATCCCCTGGAGTGTCCCACTTCAGCATTGAAAGACCATTTATTTCTGTACTGGAACACCATGGAGAAGGGCATGGCTGAGGTAGAAGGGAAGAGTTGCAGGGTCTTCTCATCAGAAGGATCCTCTTTGGCCTTCCGGCAGAAACTAATGCCTTTTTCCTTCACTCTTTGCATTCTCTTATTTGGGTATTACATTCAAATTCTAAAATAAGTCAAGATTAGTGAAAAAAAAAAAAATCCCCTCAATAAATAGTTTGAAATAATATTTTACTTTTCACTTGGAGTCCTAGCAATAGCCAAATCAATGGGAGCATTTCAGTTGTCCTCAGTCTGAAAAGACAGTTTGCAGAAGGTACTGCACTGTTCTACATAAAGTTCACAGATTAAAGCTTACTCTTTTCTTTATTTTTAGATAAAACACAGTCTTTTGATATGTGGTTAAAGAATAATCTTTGTGTGTGCATGTGTGTGTGAGAGAGAGAGAAGCACACAGCAGTTTTTATTTTCTTACTTTTAATGGGGCTATTTTGCGAGGCAGAAAAAAAATTGTTAAACTTGCCTTAATTGATTGTTTAAAGTACCATGGTGGATTTGTCTTTTAAACATAGCCCGTGGTTAAAGTTCCCGTTGCATTGTATTTGAAGTAGGTCCTTTGTGCTTTAAAATGAAAACTGTAAAACTTTTGGTGTTTAAGGCTTTCTGACTCCAAGTTAATTGTTTTCCTTTAATATGAGCAGAATTAAAGATATTAAAAATCGACTGTTGGAGCACATAATTGTGGCCTCCCATCTATTCTTCTTGTGGAAATGAAAGGAATATTGAAAGAGTTTCTATTTTACAATACCAGAGGTGGCCAAGCATTTACAACTCTATATATTCTTTTAGTTGAATTCTTCTAAACCTCACGCCTGGCTAGCAGTTTTCTCCCAGACGATTTTCATTTTCAAAACATTCACATCCAATAAACTACACGAAACATAGTGTGAGAGAAAAAAGGGGACAGGAAATGGCTCTGTTGCATGGTTATTACATCCTATTGCCTGTGGGTTGCTTTGTTATGAGTTTTAACTATGTAAATATGACGTATATGACATCAGAATTTAATCTAAAGCTACTAGGTGGGAGATAGAGTGTGACTTTATTGTTAAGGCTAAAATCAACTGGGTGTTGACAGGTCTCAAAAGTCACTGAGCATAAGCTTGAAAAGGAAAAGCTCAGACTGATAAGCTGTTCCTTGATTGACAACTTCAAGCTTGACTGCAAGTATTGAAAACAGTTGAGCAAATGGAGGGAAAAAAGTTTTATTTCATAGAAACTACACTGGGAAATATAGGAGGATTTATAGGCTGATGTAGCACAAAAAAACTAAGAAAAACAGGTGTGAGGTTTATAAAATCTGGAAACTGGGAAAGGACATTGTCCGTGAATGATTTCCCCATTATGGTTTAATTAACCTTGTAAAAACCCCTATGCAAAAATAATGCCACGAAGATGGGGGTGGGGGAGTGGGGGGGGGAGAAATAAAACACTGGTGTCCACTAGCTTCAACTTTCAACAAATCATATGTCAGCAGCTCATGGCAAGGAGGTGGGTTGAAAAAAATGGGAAGAAAATAAGAGAAAAGGATTTCAGTGGGAAACAAATGCACCAGGGAAAACAACACACTGATTTTTCATCTTTCTAGTGAAGTCAGACCAATTTTTGGCACTGTAAAATCCATTATGGAGACAATAAAATAAATACAGTTTAAAGTAGCAAATGTGGGTTGATTGAAATGTTACGATAGCTACACATGCTATATCTTATCAAATATTATCCATAAGGAAGCATTCAATTCATATTGTGCCAATTATCATACTCTGTGCATCATAAACTTTTATTGCTTGTTATGGAATGCCACTCAGCCAACTTTTTCTTCAGATATTGCATCATCAGAGTCAGATGGAAAACATATTCTAA
The DNA here is from genome assembly GCF_000690775.1 of Eurypyga helias. Lineage (NCBI taxonomy): Eukaryota > Metazoa > Chordata > Aves > Eurypygiformes > Eurypygidae > Eurypyga > Eurypyga helias. Next base: position 39,428 of record NW_010232689.1, on the reverse strand, counting down.
TGTGGCAAAGTGTTAAAGAAATCTAATACTCTGGGGCTGAATGAAAATGTTAAGGTTCATCTCCTGGATAAGAAAAACAATTTATGAATGCAATATTCATTTCCTGAGGTGGGCATAAACAAAAACCTCATCTGAAACTTAAAACCGAGATGTTGGCCTTCACTAGTTTCCTTAGTTTAACTCATTGATGTCATGTATTATGGACCACTGCTAAGACCACATCTGGGGAGGACTCATTTTTTTCAGCCCTCCAGATCACTTTTACAGGGAACTCCTTGTATAATTGCATGTGCTGAGACTGAACCTCAAGGGCCAATGGATCATGTTTCACTTTTAATATATTACTGAAGAATATCAAAATAATCTACTTGTTTAATCTTGATCATGCCAGCCGATTAACACTTTGACACCCTGAATCACGGACGTTAAGTACTACAGAGTAAGGTTTCAGTGAAGCACACAAACTATAACAAGGCTTTGTGAAGTTACAGATCTGAGGTTAATATATTTACTTAAGCATTCGCAGTATGCAAAACAATGCCGTAGCTATCAAAACGCAACTTGGACAACATTCATCAAAAGCATTCATTGTACATGGGAGTAGGTGCCGGAGTCAGCAGCAGCTTGCTGGGATGGGGTGGGAATATGCCTCCTGGAGGAGGTGACAAAGTGCTTCTGATTTCTCTTTCAGGGAGCTTCACAAGTGAAGCAGGAAGGATACAGTGATAGGAATTTGGTCCAAAGGACTCATGGATAAGCAGCTTGTAGTGGGATCTCAGACCCTTTCTGATGCACCACTTGTGTGGAAACAATAACAGCAGCCAACTGCAAGACTCCCCAGGCCTGCAGGCAACACTTAGAAGCAGTTGAGTCAGGGGACACCCCAAGTAATTCCCCAGGTATAGGTGGCATGCTGAGGACCAGATCAAATTCTGTTTTCTGATTTATTGGATCAGCTTGCACAATTAGAAATGTGCACCTCTTCATCCCACCAAAAGCCCCACTGATTTCAATGACAATTCACAAAGGCAAGGTAACTTAACACAGCCCTAGGAGAATACCTTTCTGAAGGAGATTTTGATTCTTTCCTTTCTAAATTCCCATTGTTTTCACTTGGTAAGCTTACTGACAGCAACTGCGTGGTTTGATAAAAGCATCCCTGGACCATTCTAAGTGTAAAATATATGGCAATATATCAAGGAGTGAGACAGTGTGCTTGACTCTGACATTCCATATTGGTTCCAATGCCTGTTCCAAACTTTGTTCGTCTGGATTACACTTATTTGAGAAGTAGTCAACCAGAGATGGGAGGCAGTATTATGGTCAATTTATCTAATGTATATGAGGTAATAGGGAAAGGCCTATACTTACCTTCCAAGCATTTCCACAAGTTTCTCTGTCTATCCAGCAGTTGAAGACCAGTTGAGGTATCCTACTGTAAAAGACCTTTTTTCTAAGGATTTGTCATTGTCTAGGCCTAGCCTTGCAGCCAGCACCACGCAGCCACTCACTCACTCCTCTCTGGTGGGATGGAGGGAAAGAAAATACAAGGAAAGGCTCGCGGGTCGAGACAAGGACAGGGAGGGATCACTCACTAGTTATGGTCACGGGCAAAAGAGACTTGACTTGGGTAAAAAAATCAATTTAGTTTGTTACCAATCAAATAAAAGGAGGACAATGATAGACAAGCTGGATCTTAAAAACACCGTCCATCCCTACCCTTCCTTTCTTCCCAGGCTCAGCTTTGCTTCCGATTTCTCTACTTCCTCCTCTCCAGCAGTCCTGGGGGATGGGGAGTGGGGGTTGCCGTCAGTCCATCACATGATGGCTCTGTTGCTCTTTCCCCCTCAGGGGGAGGACTCCTCACACTCTGCCCCTGCTCCAGCCTGGGGTCACTCCTACAGGAGACAGTCCTCCACCAACTTCTCCAACATGAGTCCTTCCCAGGGGCTGCAGTTCTTCAAAAAGGGCTTCAGTGTGGGTCCCTCCCACTGGATACAGTCCTTCAGGAGCAGCCTGCTCCAGTGTGGGCTTCCCATGGAGTCACAGCCTCCTTCAGGCATCCCCCTGCCCCAGCGTGGGGGCCTCCCCAGGCTGCAGGGGGTCTCTGCTTCCCATGGCTGCAGGGGCACAGCCTGCCCTCTCACTATGGGCTTAGGGGATCTTCTGCTCCAGGCACCTCCTACCCACCTTTCTGCACTGGCCTGACTCACTCTCTCACACCCCACTCCTCTTCTTCTGCAGGTTTTCCTTGTTTTCCCCTCTAAAATATGTTAATCACAGAGGCGCTGACTGGCTCAGCTGTGGCCAGAGGTGGGTTCAACTTGGAGCTGAGGGAGTTTCTAGCAGCTTCTCACAGGAGCTACCCCTGTGACCTCTCTCTTGCTACCAAACCCCAGCACACAAACCCCGCACAGCATTGGAGAATTATGTGCATGCAGGGGTAAAGTCTGTTAGTCTGTCATGAATGGCTTACTCCCGGTGTGGAAATCCTGTATTGCCAAAAACATTGTCTCCAAGGAGACATCTGTATCAGTGGACAGTGAGCAGGGCAGGAGCTACTGTCTTCAGTGCAGTGAGTGGGGGACCAACGGGGTGCTGCTATGTCTGATGTTCCCACGTGGGAGTGGATTTATAACAAATGGGAGTTGCCAACATTCCCTGATGCCACACTAAATGTATCAAGCTCTTCGCTTGGTTGAAAAGCCCGGTCTATGTACCGCATACCTCAAAAAGCCAAGGGGAGAAAGAACAATGCAAGATGGCAGATGCTCTGCAGGTGTCCAGCTGTTGCACCAGGAAGGAATCAACCAGGATGCTGGCAGACTCAGTGACCACCCGCTGCTGTAGCCTCTGATGGGCTGCTTCATCCTATCCCTGAGCATCTCAGATATCCATTGCTGCCGCTACTCAGGCGGAGCAGCCTCAGCTTAGGAAACAACTCCTACACTGCCTGTGAGCTACATGTGCTTCAAGAATCATAGGTTGACCACTCCTGTTTCTTTTTCAGCCTTTTTATTTAGCTGCCTACAGTCAGAAAAAGCCTGCCTGCTCCCAGAAGTGCATATTTCCATTCAGAGAAATACGACCTGCTCCTGAGTCCTTGATCTCTCTTTCCCAAATAAGAAATCTTAGCTACTCTCAGTTTACCGTGGTGGAGAATTAGTTGGCATCTCTAATGTGTACATGATACCTGGCTCTACTGCTATAATGCCTCTGACTCACCGTTGCATCAGAGTACTCTCCACGTGACACATTGCTCTCCTAGGCTGCATTTTTCCTTCTTGCATGAGAATTAAGTGAAGTTTGCAGAAGAACTCAGCAGTGGATTATTTCTGTTCTTTTTGAAGTCAGCAGGATCAGAGATAAGCCTAATCCAACCACTTTAAAAAAAAATCATCCTAAAAAAATGGGTAGTGAGAGAAATGCTCTCTATCCTTTCTTCCCACATTACTGGCAGGTACAACCAGACTCAACATATTAAAGAATTAGTTGCTTTGTTATTTTCTTTTTTTTGTTTGTTTGGGGTTTTTGTTGTTGTTGTTTGTTTGTTTTAATCAACTGTTGCTTGTCCCAAATACAGCAAAACACTGAAGTCTTAACCACAAAAGAGAAAGGATGCAATCATGTGGCCAGGGCTGTTTGTTATCCCAAGGGCCATGATAAATGGGAATTACTTAAGGGGAAGGAAAAAAGAAAGTACCCCCCGTTGCATCTCTCAAACTCTTATTAGGCCTTCCACCTTCACTTTTTGAATGCACTTTTTCCCTTTTTATTAGACCACAGTGCCAGAACTCCTACCTCACACCTCTGGACTCCCTTGGCAACGTCATAAAAACAGATCCATCAGCTACCACCAGACCCAGTCCAACAAAGCAGTGACAAAAGAAATATGAATATAACCAAAACTGAGTCCTTGAGCAATGAAAAAGAGCAAATACTTGTGCAGCATACTGCACATTTTTTAAAACTCTTTTTGGAGTAAGACTATTTTTCCCATTCAGTTATGCCTCGAATCTGACACACTATACAGGAACATTTGTCAATGAATTTCATAATCCTTCTGACAGAATTTACCACTAAGTTGCTGCTGTTGTTACAGCTGCAGGAAGACTAGGGGCCTTGATCCAAAACTCAGCACTAAAAAAGATGTAGGAGCTCAATACTAGAAATGATGTGGGAACCTCAGCCTTGCAGAGGAGCCAAAGGGGGAGAAGGAGGGCATGTGTTTACCTCCGTTTGTACCTTTCTTGGAAAACTGGAGGGACACTGCAGTCAGAGCAACAGGTCAGGGCACCCAACATTTCCAACTAACGTGAGTTTGATCTGGGAATAAATACCTTGGAAAACCATTTACTCCAGTAGCAAATTAATGTTTCTGAAGCAAATATTCCTGGCTGCCCAAGTGGCGGACCCAACCTGCAATCAGCTGAGCAGGCATGTGCACCACAGTTCTCACCAAAGGGGAAAAGTTGATCCCAGTGACTTGTGCTTCCAGCACCAGGGGCAGAGATGAGTGCTTCGGATGCTTGA
>NW_010232689.1:29563-34864 GCF_000690775.1 Eurypyga helias | reverse complement strand
AGGGAAAATGTGATCACGTTCACTGGGGTTATTAACAGTTATGTTGTGACCACTATATTGTTAGTGCAACCGTCCATCTTCATTCTTTCTTGTGCATCATTAATGTTCCCTTACAACTGTATCCCATCTTGCCAGTAAAAACAACTCTGCCTAATCCTTCTGCCAGAGGTTGTAAAGTAGTAACAGGGGCCAGGTCCAAGCAGCTGGGGTAGTCCGAAGCTCCATCAGCTTTATTCCTACTCTAACTCCGGGGCCTCTGCGTAACTGGTAGCTTGCTCTAGGGCTCATTTGTGGAACAAACCAAACCATCTCCTCTGAGAAACAGCCAAAACTCTGAGGAGACAATGGCTTGTGCCAAGGCCCTCTCCCCAGCTAGTGGCAATGGGGATGTGAGCCAGTCTGTGCTAGTGGAGATCTGGCAGGATCCCCAAAATCATATGGATGTATCCTCTAAAAACCAACCAGCCACATAAACCAGTGTATCTGAGAACAGGGAGCACTTAACCTGGCACTCATGCAAAGTCCTACCTCTCCAGTGATCTGGTGCAGAATGAAAGGATTTTGCTAGGGGAGGAGACCAGCAACAGTGTATGTGTATGATTAATGTAATGGTCCCTAACAGTGAATACAAGGGAACTCTGTTCTCAGTCTTAAAGCACTGAGAGTTAATAAGCAAATGCATCTTGGTACTTGTCCCTTTTCCTTCCTCTAAACCCTTCTCACAGTTGGCTGCCAGCTGGTATTAACATCCTAAACTATGTCGATATTAGCAAATTACAATGGACCAGTTGGAGCGAGTTCAGAGGAGGTTCATGTAGATGATCAGAGGGCTGGAGCACCTCTCGTATGATGAAAGGCTGAGAGAATTTGGCTTGTTTAGCCTGGAGAAGAGAAGGCTCCAGGGAGACCTTATAGCACTTGTCAGTACTGAAGGGGCTACAAGGAAGCTGGGGGGGACTTTTTACAAGGGCCTGTAGTGACAGGACAAGGGGTAATGGGTTTAAATTGAAAGTGGGGAGGTTTAGATTAGATATCAGGAAGAAGTTCTTCATGGAGAGGGTGGTGAGGCACTGGAACAGGTTGCCCAGAGAAGCTGTGGATGCCCCATCCCTGGCAGTGTTCAAGGCCAGGCTGGATGAGGCGTTGAGCAACCTGGTCTAGTGGAAGGTGTCCCTGCCCATGGCAGGGGGGTTGGAACTAGATGGTCTTAAGGTCCCTCCCAACCACGACAGAAAACTACCTTGTATTTCCTTCTTTTTAGCAATATGTAGCAGCAGAGTATGACTTTCTCCTTGAGTTCTGTATAATGGGAATTTTGGGTAAAACATCATAGTCCAGTGAAGCTGGTCAGCACACAGAGGCAGCTCCTTACCCTTGCAGCCTAAGGTTTTCCACTTCTAAGTAACTAGTTGAAAGAGGCTATGGTGATCTCACAAAACAAACAAACAAAAACCAAAACCAAACAAAAAACAAACCCACTTTTTTGTCTTTTTTTTTACTTTGCTCCTGTGCTGTGGGCTTGGAGTTATCGGTCCTGTGCACACACATCTTGCTTTTCAGCTTTTTATTACATACTATGATATAAGAAGTGAGATCAATCTACATTAGCTGGGTTTCTTCAACAAATGCTGAAATGCATAAACAGACAAACTGCAAGCATGTCAGCTGTGTTTGTTTAAGGATGTGATGTTAAGCATAGCTCAGTTTCTAGGGACAGACATCTCTCTTGTCTATCATCTGTCTTCTTGTAGATGCTTGGCTAGTCTGGCAGGACTTAGCCTATGTGAAAGAAAAGAAAACAGAGGGACACAGGAATCAAGAAAAATAGGAGGTCCAAGGAGATCATGCTTTTTCTAAGCAGTGTGCTTCAGCATGAAGTGCCTCATAATTCATTAAAAGTTATCCTCAAAAACGTAAATGGGAAAAACAGTGGCTTATTCACTAAGTTTACATCTATGGTAAAAAGCAGCTGTAAATAGATCCATTTATTTACTTGCTGACTAAACTTTGGTCAGATTCTGCTTGAGTTACATCAGCATAAATCTGGAGGGGTTCCATCCGTTTTCAGCAAGAGCAACTTTTCTCACTCCCAAAAGATCATTAGGTTCCTTCAACACTTATTCTTTATTTTGCCAAGATAAAGATTCAGATGTTTTGATTTTTCAGTTCCATTTCTAGAATGCAGTTGTTCTATGTTCTGACAACATATGGCACGAATATGTCCTTTTCTATTTAATACAGGAAAATTAGTCAAAAGTTCAGTCTTGCTTTAATGCTTTTCATTCCCTTGTAAATGCTTTAATTTTTTTTGATTGCCTTCTGAGCAATGTCAAAAGCCAGGACCAAGAAAAAAGCCATTCCGCTGAAGTGTCTTCCTAGTGAAGTGTTGGCATGCCCAGTAAAGCAAAAATTTGGGAAAAGAGCATTTTCAATCTTTACTTTGTTGGACAATGGGCCTGCCTTGGTAGAGGTTTCAACAACGAAATTTTTATACATATATTTGCTTTAATGCCTCTGTTGTTATCATGTTTTTTTAACGTCGGTGTTGGTTGTTGCCAGATGTTCTGCTCAACAATGCTTCAGCACACATGGGAATGCCTGTGATGGCCAATCAAGTGGGCTGGCAAAATAGAAACAGATGGTCCTGAATGTGTGCTCTAACACATCTTTAATGAAATGGAGCCCTTGTGTAGATGATTACATTGCACTAACCGCTGTTTGCCTATCCTAACGTCCCTGCATCTCTGGTTATATACCACCTAGTGACCTAGTTTGGAATTGCAACTTGTTTATTCTAGTTCTAGCTGCCTTGGATCATAGCAAAAGATGGTCCTACGCTGGGAAAACTGCATGAAAACTGCTGGGTTAACAAAAGCAGATGTGAAAACTACAGCCTGGCTTGAAGAGTGTGCAAAATGGAATAGAAACGTGCTAATGATTTATTTTCTGTCTTTTACCTTTCAGTGGTTTTTATTAAATAACACAGGGGCCGTGTATCATTGAGCTCCAGTTCAGATGTGAATCCAAAGCCACTCGTGGTCCATTATTACAGTGAGAGTCAGACTTTAATAGATGCTCTGTGAGAGCAGAGATGTGTGCCAAACCGAGTCCTAGCTGTACAGCTTCCCTTGGTTTTCCTGGGGCTCTTTAGCTAAACAGTAACTGTTTTCAGATGCAATCAGATGGGCTCAGGAGGGCAGATATCTTGCAAGAAAAGCTGATAATTTGGTGCCTTCTGCAAGGTAATTGCCTGATCTTTCGGTGCTTTCCTGATTTAGCATTGAAGTCCAAATGAATTTCTAAATTCAGGAGATTCTAGGGTAAGCAACATGCTTTGTTTCATCTATAGAGAGGCTGTGAATCTATGCTTAAATATAAAATAATTTTACCAACTCTAACGTTTAAAAAAACCCCAACCCAACCTCCAATTAAATACCCATAACCATTTGATTAAGAAAAATTATAGGGCCGGAAAGGGATAATAACTGAAAAGATTTTGCATATGCATCCAAAACGGGGATTGATGTTTTCAGGTTTTCCCTTGCAGCCACAAAAGCTAGAAACCTTGTTTTTTTAGAAAGCTAGTTGAGATTTGAATAACAAAGGGCCCCACAGACACCCTTTGGAGGCTTATAGTAGCATGGTGACTGCAGGCATTTCTCTACCCAGTAAGTACAACTCTGCTGGGTCCAGAATACCTGGTGAAGAAAGGTAAATAAGAAGGGGGGGACAAAAGCCTAATATTTTTTCCTCCATTGCTTCTACATGTTGTGAATGACTTTCAGAAACATAAGCACTCTTGGTTTTGCCTTTGTCAAGGCAACAAAGTGTTTAACTGTTGAATTCAAAAGGTTAAATTCAGTCAGGATTTCCAGAAGATAGTTAAAATGAGGGTTGGGGAAGAGCCAGGAAGGCTCGTCCTTCATTTAATATAGACCTACACACAGCTGAGGGAGGGTGGTGGTGGAAGTTGAGCAGGCAGTGCTTAAGGGAGACTATGCAGCATGTCCAGGTCCCCACAGTATGATCACAAAGAATTCGGTTCCCTCCCACCCTGGTGCCAACATACCAAGGCACAGCTCTTAATGCTCTTGCATTGCACTTAATGCAGCCCTAATGGCCATAGCTCAGCATCTTCATCCCTCGGTGTACCCATCAGGAGACACCCGCCATTCCCTATTAATATTTGAATTATTTACAGATAATTTTTCTCTTCTGCTTAGTGCATTTTAGAGATTTTTTTACATACTCATGGCAAGTTTTATTCGAGCGACCCATATGTTATATTAAACTATTTTCATATTTCTTTTTGCTCTTTTTTTTTTTTCATTTTTTCATATTTTAAAAAGAAGGGGCAAACCTTTAATCCCCACAGAAACATTTATTTTCAGATTATGTCTGGTATAAGCTTATTTTAGGCCAGATGTAAATGGACATTATTCTTGTAAAGCGTGTTCTCAAACTCTCCTTGCACTTCTCAAGTAAAAATGGCTCATGTATTTTTGGAAGAGTGCAAACAATGGAATGTCCGATTTCAGTTACTGCTCTTAATATATTTAACCATTCAGCATACTGTAATTGGCTTAATCAAAAGTTATTTCCCTAAGTGATGCAAACAAGACCCAAAGGATGATGAAATAATTCTGAAATGTCAATCTTTCAAGAATCAGATGTTTTAATAACATTACAGAAATTCCAAAAGTCTCAGTTTGGAAGTAACAATAATACCACCAAGTATAGGCTTTTTTTTAAGGCAAGAACTAATGAAGTGATTTGTTCTCTTAACTTCTATTTTTGACTAAATCTTCCAATTTCAAACTAAAATAATTCAATAATATTGTTATATCTAACCTTAGAAGGAGGATGTGTAGTCATTAGTTCCACATATACATAATTGTATTTATACCCTGGCTTTTCACACTTAGGAACATGACCAAATCTGCTTTAATGCTCCTCTGAGTTCCTTGATTTTCTCTTCTGCTGAAACAAAGCCTTTTTATTCCCCCCCCCCCCCCCCTATTAATATCACTACATTGGTTAATTCAGCCTAGAACTATTCATTAATATTTTAAACCACAAATATATTGAATTAGTACAAGAATATTACCATCCATGGGCAATGATAATACCCATACCCATAATACCCATAGCTGCCAAGGATAATATTTGTTTTAGCTTTGCTATTCTAACACCTCCTAAAATAAATTAAATGATTACACAGCTTTTTCATAATCACCTTGGAAGCAGCAGTGCCTTGGCAGGGCTTGGTCTGATCGGTGGTGAACAACTGGACTTTCCATG
>NW_010232689.1:14416-29550 GCF_000690775.1 Eurypyga helias | reverse complement strand
AGCAGGATGCTGGGTAGATTTAAATTTACTTCTGAAGATATATAAATGCCACTGAACAGAACAAAGAGATAGCAGAAATCACAGTAAATTCAAATTATTTGATTATTTACACTTCCAAACTGTCACACTGCTACAAACAGCCGTAATAAAACTGACCCCTCAACTGCACTTCTGTGTTCAGAGCCAAGATTGGAACCGGGTCAACGCTACCTGGACGTGTTGGGGGTAGTGTTGTATGTATTTTCTTTCCAGCCTTTACATTCTTCTTTATTTACATGTTCAAACTGTGACTGGTAGGAATACTCTTTTCTTATTTTGTTGAATGTAGGGTGAAAAAACCCTAAGAGTAAAAATCGGGAATGCACCATCTTCCTATTTCCCATGGCTAATTTTCCAGACAGGATGTTCTTTACTGGACTCTGATGGCACAGAAGTTTAATCTTTAGATGTTACTTCAGAAACCCACAGGACAGAGACTCAGGCTTGACCACAATGAGCTCATGATGGGTGACAAATCGCTGCTCCAGCTCAGCCAGCAGATGGGAACACTGGTGTAGCCTGGTCAAGCCAGCTCATATGCCTATTTGCCTAGACTGAATATAGAAAAGGAGGAGGAGTTAAGAATACCATGTTCTTTAAGGCTGTCGGATGTGCACCTTCAGAATACACAGTGTCAGATGGAAATGAAACTCCTTTGCTATGCCCCCAAGAAAAGATGTTTGCTAATTTAATCAAAATTCTTGTTAAGTGCAGATTGCTGGCTTTGTTTGCTGTCATGATGCGTTGCTGACACGCAGTGCCAGTGCCCTGAAGAAGTAGTCACGCTACCATGAGTCTACAAGTGGCACCGGATTCCTCACTATGGGGAATAAAAGGAGATCTAGGAAGATGAAACAAGAAGGCATTAACATGATGTATCTGTATTCAGTGCCTAGCTCATTACATTCTCTTGAGTAGCCTGTAGCTCACTGGTGCTGATGCTCCAGCAGCTGAAGCTGTGTCGGAGGCTGCATGCTGGACTTGAGGTGGCATGTCTGGTGTTGACCTGGTCACATTGGCCCTCTTAGCCATGGCCTTTAGCTTCAGTTACTAAAATGCAATTGGCCTGAAGACTAAATTTCCCGCTTCAATTGCATGGGGCTTCAGTCAACCTTTCAGGGCATCCGGCCGTTAACAGACTTCCAAAGTCACACTTTACATAGGCTAGTCAGAAAATTATTAGGTATGTTTAATTGTCTATCACTCCATTGTATGTGCACATGGCTGAAGCTGAGTGACTGCTGGACTCTTGGCATACTTGATGAACCACAGTGGCCCTGCCTCTCACACACACCAAGACCGAAAGCAGGACAGTATTTAAGCTTCATCATTTGACTCGGTGCAGTACGGGATACAGACTAACTTGTGGTCTTTGTGTGCTATCTGTATCTAAAAAACAGCAAGTGTCTAAAGTGTTGCCATTCAAGGATGAAAATAACTGATAGGTGATCTCCATGGCCATGCTATTGACCAAACCATGAACAAGAGCACTGTCCACCTCGGTGGGGCTCAGACCCTGGAGCACTTTTGTCACAGTGAAGGATGAGCTCCAGATTCTTTGTTTGTGGAAGCTATTTGAAACTGGAGGTTCTGGGGGGCATGCAACTTTAGAATAATATGTCTGACACGGGCTGCTGAGTGACACCACACATTTACACTTAGTTCAGGCTAGCATTGTTTGTATTGTTGCTATAAATTGCAACTTTCATTATTGTTATGCATTATTAGTGCTACCAAAACACCTAGAAGCTCTTGTGATAGATCAGGGCCCTGATGCACTTGGCAGAACAGAATCTGTGCCAATAGCTAATGTGTGCAGAAGAAAACTCATTTGGAAGGGTTAAATGATTTACTTCTAAAGTCTGTTATGGTTACCTTCCTTATAACACCACCACCTCATAACAACACCTTAGATGCCTGGGATAGTGTTATGATGAGAGCAAACTGAAGTATATTTATAACAAGAATAGGTCAATGGTCCAGAGGGTAGTTTCCTATTATGGGAAGGATAAAATAACTAAAATTAATAAATCTCCAGATCATAAATGTAGCTACAGTCTGGGCAAGGTTGAGAAAATTATTAGCAGAGCCTCATGATGTCTGGATATTGTAGCTTGTAAATTTATACATACATATGTGTGTGGTTATGTACACGCTTGCTATTCATCCCCCACAGAATTCGTTGAAATGCTGAGAGGAATGTGCATTTGGTGCTCCTTTCAGTTCTGGCAAAAAGAGAAAAAAATAAAAAGAAAACAGGAAAACTGAAAAAGAAAATATAAGAAAGGAAAATTGAAAAAGGAAAAGGAAAAAGAAAAAATGGAAAATGAAAAAGAAAAAAAAAGAGGAAAGAAAAAAGTAAAAAAAAAAGAAAAACAAAAGGAAAAGTGAAAAAGAGGAAAAAGAAAAGGAGAATGGAAAGGGAAAAAAGAAAGAGGCAAGGAGAAGAGGAAAACCAGCAATTCCTAGAGAATGCATACACCTTTACTGTTCTTGTCTTTCAAGTCATGGTGAATTTTTTCATATAACTGACTGTACAGAAACATGACAAAATGGCTGCATGTACTAGCCAGAGGTCTGTATGCTTTGAGGTCCATGAACTGTTGTGTCTTTTTTAAAATATGTATTGTCTCCTCACCTTTATTGCGAACTATCACCTCCTTTCATAATTTCCTAAATCTTATTAAAACAAAAATCCCTCATTTCTGAAATTTCAGATCTCTAAAGATCTGTTGTTTAAGTTTCCTTTAGGCTCCCTTTATTATCTTCTGAGAGAAGAGGTAGCTCCAAGGAGTGTTTGGTCTCAAGGGTCTAAGATAATTTTGTCCCTAGACCTCTCTGTTTCTTCCCATACTGATTACACAAGCAGCCTTAGACTTGGTTATTAGTCTCCTTTGATATTAGATAGGATAAATCTCACCTACTGAGCCTAAATTGCTTCCAGTTTTGACATCATAATAAATAAGGTTTTCAGACTCAAGAAAGTATGCAAAATGTAACTGAAATACTATGTTCATGCTTTGGTTAACATACATAGCTAGGTGTTTCCTGTCCATCTGCTACTCAGTGATATGGTGTAAGAACGTAACGGGGGAAAAGCCCTAATATTCTTAGATGATAGAGCATTTTAAAAATATGAGGTGTCTGAGCTGTGTTTTCCACAGGCTGTTTGATGTATTTTCTAGAGATGAGCTCAATCTCAGTTTTGACTGAGTCCAAATACTCACTAATTCGAGAAAAGTATGAGCCTTGTATTCAGATGTGAGCTTTGCCCCCCAGGCAGCTCCAAGATTGAATTGATTAGACTTTCAAAAGACATGACTGGCTTGGAAAGCTTTAAAAAAATAAAGGAAAAACTCTGGAGAAAGTCATGACGCTCTGATGTAGCTGGTGATTCCAAGGCCATAGTCACCCATGTTTTTATTGATTTTGCTTTTGCTAACCCCATTATTTTGTTCCTTTCTGGTTTAGATTAAAAAATTGTTCTGACAGAGGAGTAATAACAAAGCTGGGTTGCCTATGTATTGTGTCTAACATGCCCACATACTCTTTCAGCAGTACTAACAGCTACGCTCACCTTCCCATTTCTCTCGCTTGGTGTCCACTGCGGTATTTTCAGCAGTCCCCTATAACCCACAGGTGTCTCTCTGCTGTCTCTCCCAGGTTGTAATTCTCTTAAATCCTCCCTCCATGCCCTTGTATACCCGTGGTGGTGTTTCCAGATCTTCCTCCCATCCCTGACCACACCTCCCTCAGCACCCACAGAGCAATCCCCTTGCCTCTCCCCCAACCCGTACCATGCCTGAGGGTACAGGGAAACAGGGCTCCTGCCTTGCCCAGAGCTGTGAGAGAAGACGAACAGCCATGTCTTTTATCCATTTGCCAATGCAAACTGGCTCATGTGTGCAAAAGTCAACAGGCTGATGAGGAACAGGCAGATGGAGAAGACCCATCAACAGAGATGTTTGCAGTCCTGTATTAGTTACAGCAGGTACTTCTCTTCAAAACAACACCATGGTACAGCAAAAAAAATTACTGAGTGAAGAAGATATTGGGGGCAGTATTTCATAAGCCTGAAATATGCTCTCCTGTTGGCAGGATATTATTTGTTATAAAAAAAAAAACATTTAAAAGATCAATGATTTTTAAAAAGGCTTTAGGTATTTGTCCTAACAAACTGTTAGCAGTTATAAATAAGGAATGTGTTAAAACTCTTGCCAATTATCCTAACCAATGTGAAAGTGTGTATGAGCCTGGAGAGGCAAAAATTTCTCTAGCTGAGGCATTTTAAAAGAACTTAGTTTAACAAGGGTGTAGAAGAAAGCATGGAAAAGGAGCCAGAAAACTTATGAGTAAATGAAATACCTCAGTGTTCAGAGCCTAAGTTGGTGTTTTTAGGAGCTGTCAGAAGATTTATTAAGTCTTTTAACTTTACTACATGCAACAGAGAAATTTAAAAATTATAGACCGAATCAGAGGCCATGGGGGACTCAGGAGAACCAGCAGGCTACAGAAATTGCATGGCGCTGATCAGTCAGTTCTCAAGACAACCGAGAATTACCTTGGGAGATTTGCGGGACGTCCCTGAATGGCAGTAATGAGCTCATATAAATGACTGAATTGTAGAAACCTGGGTCCTGTCCATTCCTATCTGTTAGGGCAAAGAGGATGGGTCAGGTTCCGGGGAGTGTGGAGCAGGAAATAATAGACTGTGACCTTGTTAAGATATCTCAGTGACCAAACACTTCTAGTAAGTGAGGAGTGATCCTGCTGGAAGAAAGACTTCTCATGTCAATAGAGTACAAGCCATGTATGACAGTCCTGTCCCAGGAAGAACTTTACCAGGGTCTCATATGTGCAAGAAATGGAAGGTGTTTTCAATTTTGAAGAAACTTTGGGAGTGTTTGAAAGGTCACCAAAACCACTAGGAAAGCCAAAGGATGCAAGTGGCAGGAGACTCAGAAACAAAGAGGACTGGGGGAAAAAAAAAAAAGAAAGTGCTGTAGAAAATACTAAAAGAAAATGTATTTAAGACCATTAACATTGATTCAAAAAGACCATGAAAACCCAGTGGACCAGCGATGGCATCTATAACAGATGAGGAAAAAAAAAAAAAAAGAATAGGGAGAGGGTCATGGGAAATTTAAAAGAAAATTAAAGAATTCAAGCTGAAAACTGCAGAATAAGGGGCATATCCTCTTGAATCAATAGCCCAGCAGAAAAAAAAACCCAACAATTACAGTTTCTTGGATTTGCCAGGAAAATCAAACTGAAGGTGGCAGCTATCCTGAAGAGTGAAAGACACTTCCCACAGATCCTCATTTAAGTAGGAGTGGCTACTTATATATACTTAAATTAAAAAAAAAATAAATAAATGAATCCCATGAAAATTAAAAAAAAAAAAAAAACAAAAACCAACCAGACAAACAGCTCAGAGAGAAACACTGCTTGGAACAGAAAATTAAAACCATCAAAATTAAACCTATTGTCCTCTCACATAGACTGCAAACTCAGTGGAGACAGGAAGAAAATTATGCAGGTGGCCAACCGGTGGACATGGAGGTGGCCAAGAAAAGGTTACATTAGCCTTCTGAATGAATTTATAATACATGTTAAAAGTTGACAAGTCACTGTTTCACCACAGATGGGTGGTCTTATTTACCTATATAAGTCAACAGTCAAAAGAGGCAATATTTTCCATGAAATAAGATGGCATCAGACAAGCCGAAGATATTTGCACAGGTAATAGCATACTTGAATTCAACTATTTCTTGGCTGTGGCCATTTGTGTATTATTTCGTCTGTGAGAGCCTGCCAGGGTGTTTGGCTGCTGGGCAGGAGGTCTGTGCCCCAACAGTGTGCTGGCCTGTGGGGTGAGAGGATGGGCCAGCTCTCTGACCATGCAGGGATGGGCACACTGGCAACACGTCTTGAGGGGACAAATGGATGGGGCCATCCTGTGGGACACAAGCTGACACTCTGGGACAATGCTGGATATGTGCTCCCAGGAGGAGGGTAGCATCCAAATACCTCGGTGCTGCCTTAGGAGAGGCTGAAACCTCCTCCCGGCACTCTCTATTGGTTGTACAAATATTGCTGCAGATGAGCATGAAAGCCAAGATAGTGCAGGTGGTTTTCAGCTGGTCTCCAAACCCATGGCTGTAGGTCCCACGGGTGGTCACTGTGGCCACAGACATTAGAACTCTTTCCTGCAAGCCAGGGTCTACTTCCAGTTCAGCAGCACAACCCATGACGCTGCTAGACTGGAAGTTCTTGGGAGAAGCCAATAATTATCCCCCTATTAAATTACCCCCGAATCTAGTGAACATGATCCTTTTATTAGTAAGTAATGTTAAATGCCCATGGAAGCAGTTGGCATTGAGTCTGTTCTATGGGCCGTAGCAATTTTGTATGGATGTGAAGTGGGAGCTTTACTGAGTTCATCTCCTCTACCACCGTTTATGAGCATGTCCTGGGCTAAAAGAGACTCAAAAGAGACCTAACTGTTTTTGGAGAGAAACTACATTATGTTGAGATTGACCAGGTTGTCTTACCTCAGCATGGCTGAAACCGTCCCCAGACTTCTCCTTCTCAGCCCCCTCCTTCTCCTTTTTTTGTGCACTCAAAATGGTAGCTGTGCATCACTTTTTATACCACCTGCTTTCACAGAAGTATCTGATAGCAAACTTGAGAGTACTTTTAGTGGACTAATGCCACAAGCAGGCACCATCCAATTGTGTTCACCTCATAGCTAGATCAATGCTCTGGGAGTGTAGTATTTCCTTAACGTGCTATGGAGTACTTTTTACAGGTGACATGCCATGAAATTAAATGCTGCAGAGAATGTTCTATCTGGCATTTCACAAGGTAGATCTCACTTTCTCAGTAAGATCTTTTAGGAAGAGTTAAATAGAAAAAGTTTATATAATCATGAGTGTACACCAAGGTAATAAGAAACAGAGTCGAAAGAACATATTGCTGGTGAGCCTATGGAACTATACTTGGTGCAAAATCTTTTCACAGAAGACTTTGCATGTAAAGCCCGGGTGATAAAATGAAGGTCAAGCTACAGAAAATACATGATGAAATTTCTAACAAGATGGTGGAGGCAACTTAAGCTTTCTTCAAGAGAGAGTTATGGTCTTCCAGACCTTGACCCATCATGGCCAGCAATACTGACAAATAACATTGCTACTTCTCTTCCTGGGCTTTGTTTGCCTGTACAAACGCAAGTACTTTCTGTGGATCTCCTATCCATCTGCCAACATTAAACTCCTTGTTAGTCACCTTCTCTCAAAGCTGTCTAAAAATACTGTCCACCAAAGAAAGACTGCAACATACACTGGGACAGCAAGTCCAGCTTGACCAAAAACCCATCTGTTACCTCCAAGGTCTTCCAGATACCATCAGGAGGATTAACAGACCTGGCTTCCCACGGACCTGACACAGCTGGATTAGTAGCAGGATTAGGGACCTTTTGCTGTCCCCAGCTATCTGTTCCTCCTGTAAGTGCTTGTGTATTAGCACTCTTGAGAAAAGATGTGCTCTGGAAATTGCCTGATAATGCTCCTATTGCTGCACCCTTTGTTTTGAACTCTCAGCTGTTTGTTGCTATTGGGTCAAATGTTTGCCTTGTTTCACATTTGCAACCAGTGAAAGGATTTTTGGTGGCTGTCCACATATTTTTGACTAGGAAGTCTGGTTTTGCTCCAAGATGATTACATATGTTTAAAAATATCTGAGAAATGCAAGTAATACAATATAGAAATGATTTTCCAGACAGGAGAGTACAGTTACCTTAAAAAGTCTTTGTAAGATGCAGAAAGCTTTAGATATATATGAAACATGTTTCATAATATGTACTGTGAAATCGTCATGTAATATTTTTGACATTTCCATGGAATATTGCATATACTGTAAAGAAAATTTTGGAACCACACCTCTGTTTAAAATCCCAAGCAACAACACAATAATTACTACTGCTAACTTTCCATTATCAGGAGTGATAGGGGGTCGAATAACCCACTACATCCCATTAATGCTGGAAAGAGTCATTCAGAGCTACCCATGCGTTGCCAGTTTTAGCTTGAGACAATTACCTTGCCTGGCCAAAAGATGTTATTTTGTAGGGGATGTCAAGACTGCTCACTGCAGCCCCAGCAGCTGGCCCAGCCTGACTCTGTGGGTGTGATACGCCTGCATCTCCTGCTGGATTACCTTACTGTAGTCATCCCTCCAATTTTATTCCACCCACTGAGAACCACATTACACTAAATGGAGCTAGTCACAGAGACAAGTTACTCACAAGTTGCTGATCAAAGTTGTCCTTTTTCTCCAACTGCTATTGCTATTGAGGTGGAGGCAGTCCTGCCCCTGCTTACGCTTTGTGTGACACAAAAATACATCCCAGGTTGATAAGGTATTATGGGAAATAAGATGACCTTGCACATCAGAAAGTGAATACAACTAAAAAAATTAGAGCAATTTTAATGTTTTCAATACCGTGATTAATGTGTTTCAATTAATCTACATTAAATTTAAGCTTTCAGTTAATTAAAAAAAAAGCATATTCCTTTGTAAACTCTAAACTTGCATAAAAGGGCTAGAGAAAGTTCAACACAAGACAGTCAAAATGTGGAATAAACGGAAATCAGGCATTATTTGTCAGAATTATTGACGACATCCATGGCATACTATTGATGAGTTATTGTCTATGATTGTTTTACTGGTTGTACTATAAGAACCAGAGGCGTCAGTTAAAACTAGAACACTATTGTTTCTAAGTATACATAAATGTATTAGTCATCATATTCACAAACACAAGTACAGAAAGGCATGAAGTCTATTCTTCCTAGATAAAAAATAGTTAAACTTCTCAACTCTTCCACTTGGCTTTATACAAGTTTGTTTCTATTAAAATCAAGGCAAAGAAGAGTCTTTGAGGGAGACAGAGGATGGGAGAAAGAGAAAGAAATCAGTAACCATCACTTATAGATCACAGAGCTTGGACAAAGTAGGCATGAAAAATTACTGGATTGACTCTTGAGGTACTTAAACCCAACAAATACTGAACCTTTTAGAGCAATTTAACTACCCAGATCATTATTTAGTAAAAAATATAGCCAAAGCATGCATAATCAAAGACTTCTCTAAATTACATGGAGACAGCTTTATGGTATTTGGCTTATACATCAGAGCACTGGCCTGTCGCCTATAGATGCGTTTGAGACATTTGGCAAAATAAATAACAAATAATAAATACTCCAGCATTTGATGTAAGTTTTTATAAAACCTTGCCTCAAAATTAGTTCAGAATTGCCTGGGATAGGAGAGACAGCTTTCAAAATATTCATGAAAGAATTCAAAAATATTTACAGTGCTTTGCTTTAAAACAACATCATCTGGAAAGGGAGAAACTTGGAAAGTGTTGGTACTGCACAGTGCTGGATGTAGACATGGTATGGCTTGAGGGGGTTGCAGAGGAACATGGCTGGTCCCAAGACCCTTGGCATGGGTGCTGTGCTAGGTAGGGCTAAAGGAGAAGCTGAAAAGGAGGTGGGAAGGGCTGCCTTAGCTCCTATGGTAGACATATGCCGGGTGAAAAACACTTGAGAATGAACTAATTAAAACGGCACTTCCAGCACAGTCAGGCAGCAAAGTCGTCTCATGTGAAAGCCAGCCTTGTATTTTATATACGGAGAGATCTCGTGCTCTCCTTGGAATTGCACCCTGATCTGTTGTGTGCCTTTCTAGGTCTCCTGTCGAGCAAATGTTCTGCCTACTGAAAGCATCAGAGGAGAGCAGCGAAAGAGATTGAGGTAAGGTTGAGACATGTTGGTAGCTCACCTGAATTATGGGATCAGATGAGGTGGTTTGGAAAATGTAACTATATGATAACGGAATTGGGGGTACACCACAGGGCTGCAGCTGGGACAAGGGGCCAAAACCTGACTGGGAAACCTTCAGGTGGAAAATAAAGGCAGTTTCCCAACTATGAAGACTATAGAGGCAGTCTTAGAAAAAGATGATGGAGCTTCTGCTTGGAGAGTACTTGAACAAGAGATGACAGCGAGGAAAGTAATTTGCTGGAGATCCTCTGTACTCCTGGGGTGTCCCAGCAGATCTCTCATAGTCATATGTCTTATTCCTCTGTGTTAAGAACAGCAACCTTAGTAATTATGCACTCGTTTGAAAGGAAAAGCAAAGTACTTGTCTCATCCTTCCAACGCTGCTGGATATGACGGCTTAAGCACATTCAGTTTCAACATTTCGATAATGCTGACGTGCATCTGGAAAGGGCCAAAGATGGTGGTGGGGTAAATTATGAGGCCACTACATCCACTTTGTGCCGGTAAGGGCGTGTGTGTATGTGTGCGTGGGGAGATGGGGGCAGGCGGATGTTCTGGCTTGTGTAAATTTGGCTGCATGCCTCATGCTCACACATGCAGATCATCACAGACTGATGCATAAATCCTCCTCTGTCTTATTTATAAATGTTTCCACTTAAGCAAATTTAAAAAAAAAAAAAAAGAAATTACAATAATTTGCTGTCTTTTCCAGCTTCAGTCTTTTTTGGTGGGGAGGGAGGCATGAAAATATTTTTTGGCTGAAAATATAAAAAGGGAGAAGATGGGGAAAATAGTGAAGACGTAGGACACCCGAGGCTTAGCTGTTCTGTTAGCATGTACATTCCCTACCAGTCAGAAGGGTTCGGAGGCAAGGACAGTGCTGATTCAAAGATGTTTCCTTTGTCAGCCTTTAACATCACCTCCCACTGCCATGGAGGGGGTGGAAGAGGAGCAGGAGCTGCCTCCCTCCTGGTCTCAGCAGCGTTTTGCTGCTACCTGCACCAGATCAGTTCCTGGGCAAGGTTTCCCCTGAAGAGCCCGTGCAAAGCACTGCAGTGTCAAGACTGTGTTGCCTTCAGGCAGGAGCAGTGCTCTCTTCCCCAGGCCTGCGCTCGAGGCTGAGCTTGGAAAGAGGGTCAGGGACCCTCTGCTGCCCCTCGAATGCGAGGAGCCCTCTGGCCATCCCAGCCCTCCATTTGGGAAAATAAAGGTTTTGGCTGTGCTCAAAGCCAGCCCGGGGGACTCGGTATTTAGCAGAGTGTCGAGCCCTGTTTCGCCGTTGGAGCGAGGAATGCAGGAGTGCTTTCTGCTGGGAGCCCTGGTGCAGAGAGCCCGGGCTCACAGACTGCCCTACGCCGAGAATTGCGGGGCTACGTGTTACGTGCAGGTTATTAAAGATTCTGCTTACTTTACAATGGTCTGTTAACAGCTCTAATGTCTTTAACATGTGCAGTCCATTGACTTTTAAGTAACATTTTATTGAAGTAACTGCCGTGGTTATTAGGCAGTAAGATTTACGCTTCATTTTCAGTCCTGAATCTGGAAATCTGGGGGAAAAAAAAAAATAGGGAATAGGGAGGAGGAGAAACAGAGAGATGACATCTACCAAGAGACAGGAAAAGTGCTGCTTGGGGCAGCATTCACTGTGCACCCATGAGATACCGTCCCTGTGTTTTCCAGGAAATGATTCCCCTAAACCTGGGCATGTTGGGCAAACCGCTAACAGAAGAGATACACAGATCACCCTCCTCCTTGGTGGCAATTCCGTATGAGTTGCTTTCTTCCTCCCACCCCCCCCCAACCAGACTGAAATAATATTTGCAGATGTGAACTGAAGGAGAGGTTTGTGGCACGTTTACACTGCAATGCAGTTTGCGTTAAGGAACTGGCACTTGACTTTTGCTCACTGAAGAATTAACGTAAATCTTAAACCTTCACAATCCATTGGCGCAGGCGGCAAACGGTATTTGAATGCAGTACTGCATGTTTCTACTGGCTGGGTGTTTTAAAGTCTCACATCTCGCATATATCTCTTTTTAATGTGAAATGAAACATTTAAAATAACTAGTTAAGCAACAATGGTCAGATATTTTTTTTTTCCTTCTATCTGGAATTTTACGAGGTGCGTTTTTTTCATTCCCTAAGATACTTCTTTTAGTCTTGTCATTTTTCTGAGCCACTACTTAGAGCTGGCTGGTGCGCCCAAGAGCTGCAACCACTCTCGCACAACTTTGTAAAACCAGAGATAAGACATTTTTGTACATTTATGGTAAAACAGAGATTACAGCCTACTGGCTGGTCTTGGCCTGCATTAATGCCTTTGTTTTCAGAGATGTAATCTCTTCTTTTTCATCCCATCACCCATGTCTGAACTGATGGAAGATGATGGTCTGTCATACTCCAGGCTTAAGTTACTAGCCTTTCAGCTGCACAGAGGCCTTGAGAAATGCACTAATATATTCACAACAGGAGGAAACTGCCAACAGAAACAGATCCTGAACTGGTTCCCAAACAGGATGACAAAGAAGTCCACTCAGACCACACACAATCCCTCTGCTTTGCATGTGGGTCCCGTTGCACACACTCGCCTTGCCTTTGCTGTATAAACAGCAGACAACTGAACTCTTCACACTGGTACACAAGAACATCTTGGTTTTAATGAAATATCGCATTTAACTCAACACCTCAGAATTTGCCCAGGCAAAAACCCCTGTTTCTCATGAGGATGTTCTGTGCCCTTTGGAAAACACCAGCCTGCTTTCAGCAAAGTCCCCAAATTCCAGAGTGGAACAAGGCACCTGCACACACATTACATTTCCTACAGCTCTTAGGAAATCTTTGATCTCAAGTTATTCTTATTTATATTACTGTGGCTAAACCAAAGCAAAAACAGAACAACAACTGTGTATTGAAGCTATAGAATAAGCCCAAATTGTTCTCTTTAAAGCAGTGATTAATCAGGCTGTTTAGGAAAATAATGCTTTGATGATGCCACACATTTAAGCCAGGCACACAACTATTTGGAAGCAGAACTTTCCAGCACAGGGTGCTTTCTTCAAACAGCAGAAATAAAAATCCTGGGAAAGAAAAGTCAGGCCTCTGTGAAAAGGGGCGGTGAAATCTAGGTCACAAAAGCACAAACTGTAAAAGTGTAGTGCCTGAAGTACCTGCAAGAGCATCTTTGGTTTAGACCAATTGTGAAAGCGGTCTGCCTTGTACCATGCAAAGAAAATTTTATTATGGGTTGGAAACGCTTGGCCGTCCTAAATTCCCAGCCTAATATGAAGCCCCTATAGAGGACTTTTCCAGCACTGGATAATAGCCTAGCCCAACACCTTTAATAAAATCAAGGTGACAGACCATGAAAACATTTGCTTCAGCACTATAAGCAAATCTGATACTGTTGCTGAAAGATGCCTCGAGGCATCTGTACAAGTCTTCAAGAGAAGTGGCAGTGGTGCTAGTATGTGGGGGGGCTTCAGACCCATGAACCCAGAGCGCCTCACGGACAATGGCTGTAACTTTGAAGTTTTAAAGTGGCTGCAAACACAAAGAGCTGGGCTCAAATCCCATACAAAGATTACGGGGCAGAAATTGTAATTTAAATGCAAAATATATTTTCCCATTAAAACTAGAGTATTTTTAACACTTGATCACGTGAGAGATGTGGTTTCATAAATTAACACTGGTAGAACATGAAGGAGTCCAAGAAACAAGCATGAAATTATTTCACACAGCAGTTCGCAGCTCACACTTCATCAAACCCCACATTACAAGTGTAAGATATGCAACTTCACATCTAAGGGAAAAAAAAGAAAAAACTTAATACAGCTCATTTTTGTTCCTTTCAAATGTTGTTTACCATATAAACAACAAGAGCTGGTTTTGAAAATCCCTGAACAGGAAGCTGGCAATAATAAACCTTAAGCTGAATTCAGAGTTCTTTTAGGACAGGATTGTTCTGTTTAGTTAAGCCTTCGGGTTTGTGTTAAAATTTAGGTCATATTTGTTTTAAACAGATTTTTATTTTACCTTTTTTTTTGGGTGTTTTTTTTTTTTTCCTTCAAGTCTATGCACCAGAATTCAGAGCTCAGATATCTTATATGAGTTCTGTAATTCATAATTCATATAATATGAAGAGTTTTCAGAAATATCTCTTCTGGATTATTTTCTTTTTACATAATTTCAATGCATGTCTGCTCTCACATAATATTCAGCTGTACCAGTATTATGTAGTAGGGGTGAGACTGACCAGACAAAATGTACACCGAAGCATATAAAATATGACATTAAAATTTCCTTCTAAAATATATCTTAATTTTAAGCAAACTATTAGTCAAACTTACACTGATTTGTGAAGAGGAGCTGGACACAATTGTTCCAAGTTCCCACCCCAGATACTTGCAGAAGTCTGATACTGATGAGGTATGGTTTAAAAGAAAAGGTTTCTCAAGGGAAGTGAGGGAAGGGAGGATGGTAGACTGTTGAAATTGGACTAGAATTGCAGTTTTGCTTAATCAAGCTAACCTTTTACGCTTTTTTTTTTTTTCCCAGTGAGACAAGCAATTAAAGCCCACATAGTTTTCTAGGAGGAAAAGAGCACCGTAATAATCTGGTGTGCAAGGTATTAGACATGTAACACATACTATGCAGAGAGGACTATGAAAAATGCTGGTGCAGAATGGCCTTTTTCATCTCATCGTTCCAAGACTTGTTGTTGAAAAAAGAGTGGAAAACAAAATTATTTTAAAAGATCTAAAACACAGCTGAACTTTCTGTCTTGAGGCCACTATGAACTTAAAATTCAGCCATGTGTAGCAAAGCCCCGCAAGACCTATAAACTTCTTAACTCCCTCTTAATCAGTTTTTTGGAAGTTTTAAGAACTGCTTAAGCCTTGGGTTGCTCCTCTGTGCAGAGATAATGTGTCCCAGACAGAAGGCAAATTGCAGTAGGTAGACTTCCTCATCAGGAGAGAAATTCATCATGTGACATACCAATATTTCACATTTATATCCAGTTTCTGGAAATCCCCTTTTTTATTCTTTGAGCACTAAAAGCAGGATGATGAATTCGTGCAGGGTAGGTTGTGTTATGGTAAGGAACCGTGACAGTAACAGTTTCAGTTTTGGTTTGAACAGCCCTGGATCATCTTCTTGCAGAAAACCACCTCAGGCGCAAGGAGCCTACCCATCACTGCCAGCGTCTGGTGTCTCAGGGCAGGTGGAAGTGGGATGTCACTTTAGCAT
>NW_010232689.1:0-14329 GCF_000690775.1 Eurypyga helias | reverse complement strand
CCTGCTGATGCCGTGAAATCATAGCTGTGGAAGGGGTTAAGGCGTATTTCCTGCTGCCTAAAGCACGCTGAGCATTTATAGCTGCCGAGATGGGCACTGCTGCATGGGTACTCAGAGACTTTGAGTCTTCTGGTACCTTGGGACAGAGCTGGAGGCGGGTGAAGAAGTTAGGGAGCCCCATTCCTCCCCGATATTTGCTAGGGCTGGGCTTAGCTGTTACTTTTCCCACTTCCAAAGCAGGAATTACAATACAGCCCTTAATATCTAAGATGCTGTGGTTTTTGTTCTGTGACTTTAATTTAAAACATCATTCAAACATTCTGTTCAAACACACCGTGTGTTAGAAGTGGATGTGGCTCTTTTTTACCCTTGGAGCTCCAGTTACTTCTGCTCCTGCTCAGTTTTCCGAAAATGAGAAGATGAAAAGAAATGTTTCATTTTTATATGGGGGAAAAGCAGTTCAAGTGTTTGGGCAGCCATGCCTCTTCGCTTACCTTTAGGAGGAGGCGTTTTATTTTTCCCGTCCATTGCTTTGCGGAGCCAGCAGGCGCAGAGCACCTTCATCTGAAAGCCATGAGATCTGGAGGCAAGGAGTCATCGGCATTTTCATTATTTTAATTCCTTATTAAAATTTTATTCTAGATTGAAATGAGACAAGAAAGTTCTTGGGTCTGGTTTTACATCCGCGTTCACTTGTTTGTTCTTTTGCTTAGCTTTGAAAACACAATATTGAAGCTGAGGTAGGGCAGGGTTACTATCTCTCTCTTTATTTATTTATTTTAAACTTTCATTAGCTCCTGCTCAATGCTGTGATTTTTTAATGGCAAACAATCCAGGCCAGTGCCTAACGCAGATTAGGGGAAAAGAACAAAATAAAAATGACAGCTTTTTAATATTTAGAAACACCTCAAGTCAAACACTCTCTTCCCACTAGTTTTTCCATCGACGCTGCCGGTGGGCTTTAAGGGGTGACAAGCTCAGTGCTAGGAGCATCTGAAAAGCACTGAGATGTAAGCGCCTGGGTGTACTCCCTACAACGGCTCCTTGCACATCAGGACAGAGCTTGGCTTTTAAAACTCCCCAAACACATATTTATTCACATGATGTTTCTCTTAAAACCCCATATGAAACTTCAAGGTCTGTAAGAAGAATATGTGTTGTGAATCCTATTTAAATGACTGTTTATAGGTACCTGCATATGGGCTGAAGGGGCAGCATGGAAAAATGTGTATCTGTCAATAACAGCATTATTTTGCAATGTACTTGATGAAGAAAAAGGAACAAAAAAGGAATGGAAATATCCCTTCCGCTTGAGGCATTTCTAACAGAAGTATAAATGCCTTTGAAACTAATATTAAATTTAAAACTATTGTTCATAAACAATTTTGTTGCAATGGTGAAAGGTCTAACATAAGTTATTTTAAATGCTGGATATGTTGGTTGATTTACTCTCATTTTCCTCAAAAACATCGCGTGTTGTATGTCCTGAAACACATCTTGATCATTCATTTTTAAAGAAAACATCTCTGCCACATAAGGAGGATTTACTCTTTCATTTATTTCACAGATACACTGATACAAATGAGCTGAGGAACAGTTTTTTAGACTAATGGGGTTTCAGGTGAAACTTTAAGTCAAAATACTGTTTTCCCTGGAGTTATTTGTATTTAAATTGTTGTAAAAAAGCACTGTTCAAACCCATACACTTAAATAAAGTTCTTCATGCAATGATATTTATTTTAAAAAATTTTTGCTCCTGCTGGTGTTGGTCTGTGACTCACTTGGAGCCAGAGGGAGATTTTCCTGCACTTCCAGCCGCAGAGGCAGGATGGGAGCTGGGAGCTGCCGAGGGAGGCAATGTGAGTGGGAGGAAACTGAACTGTGGCAAGGGGCTTGTTTTGAGATTATGCGTAAAAGTAAGGTCTTGATTCCTGTTACCAAGCACTAAAAGGCCACTGAAATTCATGAAACTTCAAATGTCTTGCATGTTTTAGTCCAGGCATCAGGCACCGTTTACAGCTTGGAGTTTAGCCACGTTGTGTCCCTAAAAATTCACCCAGCAATTGCAGCCAAGAGGAAAAAATTCTTCAATTAATATCTAAATAAGGTTGGTTTTATTTTTTTTTTTAATGACACTTCTAGAGAACCAATAGCAGGCTTTTTCTCATACAAATATTTCTACAGAAAATCTACACTAAAAATTGAAATGTTAGCATCTTGAAGAGGTCTCCTTTTTGCTTGCACAATGTCAGCATTTACAAAGGGAAAATCACGGTAGTGTTGAAGATTTACCCTTTATTTTCTGGTGTTTCCATACAGGGTAAGAAATATCAACTGGGACTTAGACCAACAGATGAAAGCTGTAACACTGTGCCAGGGAAATCAAATAAATCTGAAGAATCATTTTTATGAAGTTGTTTCTGCCTTAGTTCTTTTTACTAGCTTGGCATAACAAAATCTTATCATGCAAAAAAAATGAAACTAAGAAATGACATAAAGAGTTTCTGAGAGTAATTAAATTCTAGCTAATAACGGCAGTACAATTTCTCGTGTTTTGGTTTGGTTTGGTTTGGTTTTTTCTCCTTAAGTTAGATTTGAAAAGAAGTTACTTTCAGTAAAATCTCTGGGAACATCACAATGCCAGAGAAATTGCAAATAAACCAACTATTCGCCCTCATTCCCTGCTCTTACCATGTGGTGGCAGCCTAAGGCATGTGTTCACCAGGCATTTTCATCTTTGCAACTGCGGCCAGAAACAAATATCCCGCTCCTCCAAATGTCATTCTACTGGTGTTTTCCCATTGCAGCAAGGGACTTGCTTGTCAAAATGCTGAGCCATATGCCCCATCTCCATGAATACTGGTGATTGTCTTTTAAAGACAGGTGAGCGAGACAAAAAGTGAGAGGCAAGATCAACATAGGTACGTCTGGAAGCTGAAGAGAAACTACTGAAATCCTTTTGAAAGATCATTGATACAACTCCTTAATTTTCCGTTGCAGTTTGGTTGAACATTGACCAAAATCTTTGTTTGAATTTCATGAGCTGTTCTCTCCCTCCCCACCACACCCTGCCTTTTCATTTTTCTATTTGCATGTGGTTTGGTTTTTATTCTCCCCCCTCAATATTCCAGTTCTGTCCCAAGCTACAAGCAGGATTAGAAACTTTGGAGTGGAAAAGACCTGCTTTGTGAGCTGTGCTCTGTCCTTGTGCAGTTGTAAAGGAGTCTGCATGATAAATTTGTGACTGCTCCCTTTATCTTTGTGTTAGGTTTCTTATGAAAACTGTTCATGGAATTTAACAAAAACAAAAACAAAGAGACAATCTCTTTTTAATTGTTAAGCATCATGAATAAATGTGTCCCATCTTGTCCTAGATCTCAAATACACACAGAGGGAAAGTAATTATTTTAAATTGAATCTGCTCATGGTGTGCTCATTTCGGGACATCCATGCATGTCATTGGTGCAATATCTTTCCTTACAGATATTCGGTTACCCTTTTTTCCTTTTTCAGCCTTCATCAGGCAAACTCACTGCCTCTATTCATCTTTCCATCCATGCAGCTTTCTAATGTTGCTGGTCTTGTGTCCATGCTCTTCTGGAGAACATTTCCTTTCATCTAGCATTGTGGTACCCTTAGCCTGCTGGGACCTATGCTAAATATTCCTTAACTAAATTGTATACATACTTAATACTTTGAATTCCATTTCTGTGTTCTCCTAATAAATCCTATTGCAATTCCTTGAGTTCTCGCCGGTGCTCACTGGGGTAAAGGAACAAAGGCAGTTACCACTATCATGTACTATCGGTTAATGGCCCGCTTACCTTCACCTCCTCCTTTATACTCGTTAACAAAAAGGTTAAATAAACCTAATTTGCTCAGACCTACAGTGAACATTTCTCCTCCCTGCCCTAATTCAGTATGAGCTGATTTAAACCATCCTCTGATATTTTTTTTGCTCATGGTGCATCACTCAGTTTCCATTCCACGTGACAGTAATCATATCCAAACGAAAAAAGAATTAAATAAACATGACGTTTCGTGACACGCTGTATCAGATGATTTCCTAAATGAAAGGAAACCACCCACAGCCTGGGAACCCCTGCTAGGCACATCGCCCTCTTCTTCCTTTGAACCCGGGAAGCCGGACATGGCTTCGTGGTGGATATATCCCAGCCTGTCCTTGGTCCCAGGGCAGACATTGCATGCCTTGTCCTGCACCTTCAGTTGTGGGTATCTAATCCAACCCAGTGATGAGCACATGCATGTCCAGTACCACCTCATGCCCAAATCACAGCATATCAGTGTTGGTATCTGCACAGCATTAACACTGTCTTTGGCTCAGTGTTTGGCCCTGATTCGCTCCTTAACACACCGGACCCGGTGGCAGTTGCCACCACCATAGGTTTGTTAGCCTCATTGAGAGAAAGGGATACAAAGAGGGTTGTAACTGGTGTGGTTGAAGTGGGTGAACCAGCTCTTCCCGACAGCGAAGTGACCGAGCAGGGGAAGGAGCCCTGGTCCCCACCTCGGTGACGCCAGGGCACCCGCCGAAGGGAGCTCCATGCTGTGCTGTGCCTTGCATGCATGCGGCTCAGCCGGCTCTGTACTTCCAGTAATTCAATCAGGACAGTCACGTCGTAACCATGTGGAGTCAGTTACCGAGTCACAGTGAATTACTGAGGAAAGGATTTCATAATTAAAAAGGACAATAAAACGAAGAGCTTTCCACAACAGTGGAGTCCAGAATTACGATGATGACATACGAGAAACAAGAAAACAATTACATTTGGGTTTGGTTTAAGGCCGGGCAGCACCTCTCCAGAAGAGAGCCTGGTCCTGTTGTCCCCCCAGCAGCCTGCAGAGGGTCAGAAAAAAGGGGTGTCAAGGAAAGAATTGAAAAAGGGAAGGTGGGAGGAAGATGTCCCCTATATCCTTGGTGGTTAGACAGGGAAAGACAGCACTCTGGAGCCACCAGATGTAAAGTAGGGCCCAAGAACTGGTATCACCTGAGGGATTCAGGAAGGAAGAGAGGCATATTTAGGAGAAAACACATCCGAGAAGGAGGCACAAGGAAAAGAAATGCTAGAAGTGAACTTTATGAACCAGCAAATCTCCTGCTGGCCCCAGTGCCTGGACCCACAGCGCCCTGTGGAAGAGTTGTATTCCAGGTACTGTCCAGCCTCTAGCGCTGTGTCTGTTGCTGTACTATCCAAAAGTCTTTGTGCCAGCTGGCTTTGAGGCACCGAACTGAGTAACTTTCCTGGCAGGGTGAACAACAGCAAAAAAAATTGTGAACAGGGTTGGACTCAAGCTGTCCTGCAGTGATCTGCTTCCTGCCTCGCTCTCCAGATTGCCACCTGATCAGAATTCCCCCAAGGGGACCATGCCAGGTCCTCACCAGTTCCTCCTTTAAGCTGTCCTACCTGAGCATGCGTGGCTGTAGGCACTGTGAAACTTGTTTGTTCTGCATCATATCTTCTGTTTTTAAAAGCAAAACCCCCCAAACCCAACCCAAAAAGTGGGTTAGATTATGTTAGCTTCTTGCTTTACATGTGATACTCCTTGCTGACAGCCCCCACATTAGTAGAATTCTTGTTTGAAATGCAAAGCCTTGGCTGTTTTAAGATCCCTGTGTGTCATACATATGGTCATCTGTCGTCTGGGTCAGGATAACTGCGACAGTCATTCACCTCTACTTCCATATGCAGTAGAGGACAGGGAGTTATACAGATCAGGACACCTACATTTTATCCCTGCCTTTCTTAATGTGGAGGAAAGCAAGGCTTCTCAGTTCTGTCCTCTAAAATACTTGGTAAAGTTATTTTGGTAAAGTATTCTGAACTTCTACGAATGAAAACCATTAATGGATAATTATTATCGTGATGCCCCTAGGTAGTCATGGGGTGCACATACTTACACTTTATACTATAATAAAAATGCTGATTTTATGTGGGAACATCTGTTTTCTCCATTGTTTCCTGGACTAAATGAAAGCCCTCATCTGAAATCCAAATCTGGAATTAATCCTCACTTTTGAGATTAAAAATAGGTGAGTTGTCTCCCTTATTAGTCAAATGGGCAAAAGAGGTGATTTGATTCATTTCTTGATTTGTCAGTGGAGAATTCCTTGCAGGTGATAGTCCTTTCCATACCATAAGAGACTGTCCTACTGAGTGGAAGAGCTTCCTTGTCTACCAAGAATGTCATGGAAAGAAATCACCTATGTAAAGTGTCATCAATAAATGCTAAAATGATAATTTTACTCCTAGCTTACACAGAAATAGGAAGAAGAGTGACCTCAGCACTGCATTGTTTTAGCTGGAGAAAGATCACAATTTTCAGAAGTTGGTGCATCACACTGGAGACTGAACTAAAGCATTTCCAGACCTAGGATGTTCAGATAAATACTGTACTCTGCTTCAACATTTTCTCCTTAGTAAAATATCACTAACACCATGTGAGTGAATAGTTAACCCAATTACTTATTACCTTCTGCATTTCATAAATATATTGCGTTGTTGATGGTCTCTCCCTTATAGTTCTTAACCATTCCCAGTATTTTCCATATAAAAGTGAAAGCAATTTTTCCTACACCTACATCTATGCCCACAGTTGTTTGGTATAGAACCATATAATGAAACTTATTTGCACCTTGAGGCAAAAAATCAAAACATGCCTACATTGTGTAAACATGGTTTAAACATATCAATTAATTAGCCAGGTGGCTTGCCTAAGACAAGAGTTTTAAAAATAGATAAATAGAGTTGATTTCTGAACTGAATGCTATGAATCTTACACAATGAAATCCCTCACTAAATTCAGAGTTTAACCCAAGGTTGGCTATTGCTACTCATGCTAGTGCGGGAAGTTCTTCTAAAATTAAAGCCTGAGGTGTTTAAAAAAAATATTGGTTTACTGACAACTAATCACATAATGCAAGATTTTCTCATGCAATACTTCCCAGGACATCCTATTGATGCCAGTGGAAGTGGACTTTCATCCACTGAAGCAGATCTGATTCAGGTGAAGCTCTGTTTTATATCTGGCACATATACCTGCACCCACTGAACTTTCTTCTGTAGTTTCACAGGTAAACAAAGCCAAAGCGAAACACAATTACAGTTTTCACTTCGAAACCATCCGTCAGGCCTGCCATGCACACAAGAGAGCTCTGCTTTGTGTGTCTCAGTAAACACTGACAAACAGCAGCTGAGGTTCACTTTTACGGTAAGACATGGAACCAGGGGGATGTTGCATATCGCTAATGGTAAGTCCTATTGTCACTGGCTATCCACCTGGGGATGCCTGTCACTTTGCTGAAAGGAATGATACTATATTGTCCTAAACCACTGGGATGATATTTAGAGTTTTAATTGTATTAAAAGATATAACATCCATTTCCCTGCTCACCTGAATTCAGGTTAATGCTTATGCTTTGTGTTGTTATCACAACTTAACAATTGATAGTGATTATCTGTCCTGTAGTTCCTTTTCCAGAAGTGCTATGAAGCCATACAATACCTTTAAATTTAGTTTTTAGTATCTGGTAATTCTAAAAACTAAGTGAGAAAAAGTGTATAGCGACATACATTTTTCTCCTTGATCTCATGGATGAGTGTTGTCTGAAGACTCTGAAGCATTCGACAATGCATCCTCTCCTGGATCAAAGAAAACTCACATCTGCCTCTCAGCTTGGCACGGTCATTTAAAACATCCCCTCCCTCCCCCCGCTCCAGAAAACAACTTTAAGACAAAACCCATACACAAAACCCACTAGAATTCTTACAAATTAATTTTTGTTGGCATTAAAAGCAAATTCCATGCAACTGACCACAAAATATTTGAAATCTCTCTCCTGGGTAATGGTAGCACAATGGGACTGGAAAGGGAATAGTGCACACCTGGATATACAAACTCCCCAAATCAAAGGGTTAAAAACAAGGGATCATTTGTTCTTAAGGGATACAAGAACCACATTCACCAAACAGCTGCTGTGCAACTTGAAACAAAAACTTGCAAGTGGCAGGTTTTAACGTAAAAATATGAGTGGGAGGGAGCACAAAACATCTCTGATCCTCACATACCTTACAGCATTAAATCTCTCTTTTCCTCGCACTGGTAACAGCTCAAGCGTTCAGTTTGCCTCCTTTTGCCTGACAAGCTTGCCTCCTCCTTTCAAACAACCCCAGCTGACAAACCCCACCAGAACCGGGCTGTGTCAGCCAGCGCCCACCAGTCCCCCATTGTTCACTGCAGATAGAAGGATATTAGTTCCTGGTTTGTGACCACTGTAGTTAAACACCTTAAAGCCTGTAAGTAAACTTGCCTGTAAATCAAAAGGCAGAGAGTTTTCTCATTTCATCAAGTGTAGTTTTACTGTCTGCTGTCACCACAGCTGTCAGCAGGATGCTTAACTGCTCTAATTGTCTGAGGGCTCATTCCCTCACCCTAACTAATTGTTTAGATCTGCTAATCTGCATCCATCATCTGTGAAGGAGCTAAGGCTGCTCTCATTTTCCAGTTTATAGGAATAAGCTATAGCAAGCCTGTAACAGGAGCTACAGGATTTACCTACTACCCTGTGGTGAGATGGTTGCTTTGCAGTTGGGCGAGTGATGTCTTGTGAGCTAGTGAGGATGAGGAGGATAAAATCGTTAGGAGACAGTAAATCACAGCAGTTACCCAAACCATGACTTAACCAGAGATAATAGCACAATAAACATGTACAGCCCTGTAATGTTGAACCCAACTAGGAATGGATATAGGGACTACATCAAAACTTTATATATCCAAACCCTTAGATAGATCTCACTGTTTGCAAAATGTGTGGGTTTTTAATGTTAGGTATGAAAAAATTAATGATGTGAATATGCATTGCTTCTGTATATCTTTTTTTAAATGATTACTTGCATTTCAAAGGACTTTCATCTCAACATATTTATACAACTTTCATACAATGTATAGCACTTCATTCGGTCAAAAGTTTATCAAAACCCATTTATTTAAGGACCCTTTTTCTGCACATATTGTTTACATATGGAATGTCATCATCTTATGTAGGCTGGGTTTGTTGTTTTTTTTTTAAATAACCTTGGAAGTAGAGGTTGAGATTTTTTTTAGGCTTTTCTGATCATTCTATATAAATTTCCCTTGAATTTGCCAAATATTTGTTGTAATTAATATTGAGCTGAAATTATCTGCACGCTGTGAGCAGAATTCTGGCTGAAGTGAGGACCATCCCTCAGCCAGGAAATCCCAGGTTGCTTGTTGCCAGTCACAAGTTACTAGCTACTGGTCTTGCATTATTCTGCCAGTGCAGACGAAAGGCTTGGTCAAATCACAGAAAATTATTTTTGGACCTGTAGGTTAATGACAAGGTTTATTTACCTCTATAAAATCTACCCTCAGATATTTCAATTTACATGAACTTTAATTCTGGTTCTTCACATAGGGCCATTACACAAATTGGACCTCTACATGAAATTAATTGCAAATGTTTGCTCTGGTTAATTGTCAAATAATGTATTTTCCCTTATTTTACCTGTTCCCTTTTGAGCACTGTCTTCTGCTGTTGCTTGTCCTTGTTGCCTTCTTCTCCTAGGCCAGGTACCACAATTGCCTTGAGTGCTTTGCTGAGGATGCTAAGCCAAGATTGAGAAGCCACATGAAGTCAAGCACGAGCCCAGCCCTGCTGCTGGCCACAGAAACAGTAGTTAACAGCTACAGGAATGGAAAGGCTCTTGCCAAGCTGAGGAAACACATGAATCTTATTTAAGGTCTGTGGCCTTTGACACTCTCTGGTTCCTCCAATTAAGTATGTGCAAGGGTTCAGGCATGACCACAAGCTACTTGTCATATCTGACACTCTTTTTACATTCCCTTTCCTTACAGCAGTTGGAAAGTCCTGTCCCAAGGAGCTTACAATTTAGTGCGTGTAGATATAGTGAGCGTTATGTGAAGGGCATGCTGATAATTCATAAAACCCTGCACTGATAAATTTCTTTGAAGGATTAAAGTCTAAATTGAAAAAAAAAGGAGGAGGTTGGGAAGTAAGAAGCTAGAACATTCCTGGTTTAGAATAAGGAGTGTAAACACTGAAACCTCACACTTATGCATCTTAAAAATTAAGGTTACTTCTTTAAAGTTAGTCAGGTAAAAAAATCCTCTACAGACAACCAAAACAGGTAGGGTGTGATACAGTCACTTAAGTGAAAAAGACAACATAGGTTAAATGGGGTCCTAATCTCAGCAGTTCAGCTAAGTTCCTGGAGTGTGATGGGATGACTTTTGCCCTGAGAGATTAACTGAATTGGTCTCACACAGGAAATCTATGGCAGAGCCAGGAAGCAAGTTTACTGCAGAGTCTTACTTCTAAGACACGACCCCATAAAATCAGTAGCCATCCATAGCCAAGAGATGACCTGTCCTCTCCCACATTCACTGTTTCTCTACAGACTTTTATTTTCAGGGGAAGTGATTATAGCAAACTCTGCAAGACCTCATTCCTCATTTTATAAATGTTCAAATCTTAATAAGGGTACAATTATGAGAAAGGAGGTTTTAAATGAACCAAGTCTGCGCCAAGTAGATGAAGGAATCTTTGAAGTGATTCCACCTTTGATTTATGTACTGGCTAAACCTTAAGTTTCAATCTAGATTTCCTCAGCAAATCTCTTAAATCAAAAGTTTCATTGCGCTGCAGTTCAGGAATTAATCTGACTGTGAGACAGAGGGAAAAATATTGTACCACAGAACAGTAAACTGCTCTAACTCCAAAGTTAAACTGAAACTAAAGAAAAACATGCTTTGTGTTATTAGTATGATAGGGCTTTAGGCAGCCCGCAACTTCCTCCTGACTCTTGGCCTGCACCTTTGTTCTCAGGGAGGTTTCTGATTTTGGCCAAATGTTTGCTGAAATGTGTCCTCCATTCACGGCTGGAATCATAGGCTACAATTGGCCTAACTTAAGGACAGAGCAGTATTTTAATTTATCCAAATATTATTGGTATATTACGTTTCCTAATTATTTTGGATCTTCCTTCTCCTTGCATGTAGAAATGCATTTTGGCTCTAGAGTCACACCGTCCTGACACCTGATATGTAATGGTTCTTACAGAGCAATGAGGTGGCTGTTGGTCTCCATTCTTTATGAACCCAATTTAGCAGTGAGTTTAAGCAAGTACTAAAACTCATCCCTCTTCAGCAAAATAGATTGGGCAAGTTGTGCTGAGGGTTGTGGACTAATGAGCTCCTCTTGAGCCACTCTAGTTGTGTAATTTCTGGAAAGTGAGTGTTGAATTTGAGCTTTTCCTGGCAGAGGAAGAACCTGAGTCCCAGTCCTTCCTTCATGTGAGAGTGCCCTGACCACGAGGGCATGCGAAGCATGATCAGTGCAATTTGGAGGATGGGTCAGAAAGAGCAACCCAGGAGTGACCTACATTCCTAAACCCAATCAAAAGTTTCAAACCTTAAATCTTAGGCATGTTCATCCAAGGTGTAGAGAAGATTTCAGACACAGCCTCTTTTGGGCCCCTCTGTTTTACTCCATCTCTTCATGTTTATGAAATCCTTTTCCCCATCTTTGCTCTGTGAAGTCTTCTCCCGGAGAAGGCTCTGCAGTCCCAGGCTGGGTCTGATACCCTGGTACCTATGGCCCCAGGAGCAAAATGATGGTAATAACATTTGCAAACTAGTCACTGAGATGAAAACAACCACATAGGAACCAGACTTGTATCATTCAGCAAGTAAATAAAGATATTTTTAATTAATTATTAAGGTTTCTTCAATGAACATAGCAGGTCATTAAGTCCCACAATTACTTTTGATAATTTACTATGTCAGTCTTGACATCTGTAGTAAATGACAAGAAAAATTATGGTACAAATGAATAGTCCATCACTCACCATCAGTTCTAACCAACAAAGGTTTCAAAAAACACATTATAAAATGAAAAGGTCTATATGCAAGGATTAAGAAAACCAGCTTACTTGTCTCCATCAGATCCAAGGTCGGCCAAGGGAAGACACGGGATTATTTCTGAGAAGGTCAAAGGGATGCTGTGTTCAGTGAACCAGATGTCCTCTGCTTGGGCTGGTGGAGAAGAGAGAGATCAGCAGAGAAGGATGGGCAAGTGCAGGGAGGAAGGCCGTCTGTAGAAAATCCCGACCAGCCAGGGTCAGCCTGAGTGATGCATACGTGTTATGTGTGTAAGGAGCAGCTGAAGCAGCGAAAGGTTAGCTTTTTCCAGAAACTGAGCAGAAAACGGCCAGGCAGGGATTGTGCTGCTGAATTTGGTGTGAATGCTACCTGCTTTCCTTGGGAGAGGTAGTTTGAATGGGTTTGTGAAGGGAAGGAATCAGCAGGGGCAGGGACCTGCACAAAGCATGCCTGAATATAAAAGCGGTGTAGCCTTTGATCTGTAGTCAAACTGTAGAAACATTTTGTGCCATCCACTTATGGCAATAAATGTTGAAGATGTCAAAAGAGCATAGTAACCTCTCTGGAGCGTGCTATTGCCTCAGAGAGAGGAGTCCAGCTTCTCTCTGTTTTATTAAATTCTGGTTTCCTGTGAGCAGAGTGTCTCTTAAGGATTCCTTGACGCTGTTTCTCTTAGGACTGTATAAATGCAGTCAGATTTCTTTTCAAGTCTTCTCATATACCACCCGCTGCCTTCCAAACTGGTCAGTGTCCTCAATTGTTATTGCTGTGTGAGAAGCTGTATAAGAAAAATGAAACGCGTAAGAAAAATTGAAAAATCTGGGAGACGTGATGGCTGGGGCAGCTGTGCTCCAGTGTTTAAGGCTGACGATGGTTGCTTTACATTCAGGACTCCTTCGTGCAGTGCCTTCAGCTAGCATTGCACACTGTTTGCATGCTATCAGTGTTACATACATCACTGCGTTGAATGAGGGTTGTTTTCTTTACATTCAGGACTCCTTCGTGCGGTGCCTTCAGCTAGCATTGCACACATACATCGCTGCGTTGAATGAGGGTTGTTATGCAGTGTTTATTCATTCTGTTCTCATAAGTCCCTGGATATAAGTTTCCATGACAAATTAGAACACGCCTGAATGACACAAAACCAGGGTTTTCTTTAAAACATGTTTACACACATTTCCTTATGTTTCAGTAGCAGCACGTATATTGATTACAGTGTAATTTTTGTGGCTTTATTTTCCCATGTGAAAATTTAGAGTTATTAATTGTAATATATTTAAAAGGCACAGAGGAGTAGAGGAGAAACTCAGCTGCATTAGCCAGTAATGTCTGTTGAAGCTGCAGGCTCAAGTTGCACTTGCAGCTCTGGTGTCTGTGACAGCTACCATGTAAGGAGTCAGGAATAACTGTCTACATTTTGAAAAATCTGAGAAATTTTTAAGTGTTCTTGCCACAACTCAGTTTAAAAAATAGGATTTAAAACTCAAGAAGCCTTCTTACTCTTGCTACCAACACAGGGACTACCGTTTTGAAGGACTACGTTTCCTGGTGGTTGCAGGAGAGAAAAGGAAAGGAGCTACAGGGACTGTTGTTTTTCTGTTTGTGTTGCTCTGTGCAATATCCAGCTCTGGTGTCGTCATGCCCATCCACCTGGGTGGTGGTCACCCATTCAAAATATGGCTGCATCTAGCTCGGTACAGGTAGACCTACAGCCCCTTCCTTGGTGGATTTCAGCTCTGCTTGTGGGCAGCATCAGCTGCCTACAGGTACTCTCATGTATGAATATTCCTCCTTTTAATAAACCCCAAAATTCAAAGATCCAAGATTTCGGTACCAATGTCTGCAGTGCTCTATTTCCGCCCTGTCTGATCTCCTCCTGGGCATAGCAGCCTGAGAACTGCCTCCCCATCCTCATGCGGTCTCAGTAAACTGTCCTGGTACAGCAGTTGCCTACCAGGATGGTGGAAGACAAACCTGACCATTTGCCCAGTCTTAGGGGCAAGAAAGATTTTCTCTTCTTCAAAGGGTCTATTGCCCTGAAGACATGGTTATACTGAGACTCAGGTGGACATCCCGTATAAAAACTAAGCCCTAGATACCATGATATCTAGATACCACCGTGAATCACCTTTCATGGTTAATTCTACAAGCAGTGATGTGGTGAAGCTCCTAGGGAGCTTGGGAGAAGCTTCTTTCTGTGAAATGTCAGGGGAGGTGGTTGAGCAGTATCTTTGCATCATTTTCTGCTGTGACACATGTCAGCATGGGACACCTGAGTCAATTTTCCTCCTCTGCCCAAGGCAATTTGAATCTATACCCTTAATGTCTTTGGAAAGCACCCCATAAATGAAACCGTAGCATGGAGTCACTAGAATCATAGAATCATAGA
>NW_010232688.1:5757-82402 GCF_000690775.1 Eurypyga helias | reverse complement strand
CGAGCCAGCGCCTCGCTTTCCGAAAACCCAGGAGCCTGCCCTCAGCTGGAGCTGGGACAGAGTGCCGCTCCCACCGCACCACGCCGAGAGACAGGCGCCGGCACCCAGCTCGGCCCCGAGGTGCTCAGCACAAGGGTGCGCGTTGGGCACCGTCAGTGCCGCGAGGATGGCAGCAGCCGGCACCGCAGGGAAGCGCCTGTTTCTCTAGCCCCTAGGATAGCCACCGCCTCGCCCGCGAAGTTTCTCCATCCACCCATCTTGCAGAAAAGCAGGCCCTGCAAGGCTCCTTGTCCCTACGCTGCTCCTCAAGT
Organism: Eurypyga helias; assembly: GCF_000690775.1. Lineage (NCBI taxonomy): Eukaryota > Metazoa > Chordata > Aves > Eurypygiformes > Eurypygidae > Eurypyga > Eurypyga helias. The sequence continues at coordinate 82,091 of NW_010232688.1, read as the reverse complement.
GTAGCGTGCTAATCACATTTCCTCCCACTCGCCTCCCAGGGACCCTTCCGTGAGTTCTTGGAGTGACCCTCAGCAGCAGCTGCAGCCCTCGTCACCTTTCCACGCTTCTTTGAAGCATAAGGACTTTAGAGAAGGACATGTCCAAAACTGGGATGGAGGGATGACGCTGAACTCGGTACAGGCTGGTGCCACTTCCTCGAGCAACTGCTGCCTACAGCAAAGGTGGCTGAATTCCCTGAACTGTGAGTAAGTGCCGAACTTATGAGCCAATACAACAGAGTGTAGAGAAAACTCAAGAGGTCTCCCTATAGCTTTTGCTAGGCCACCTACATGGATAATTCAGCCCAGCTAGGCTGGACACAGCCTTCATCCTAGCATCCCTATGGAAGGGACCTTTGGGGCTGGAAGAGCTCCCTGGTAGCTCCTATACTGCAGACCAGCAGCAGAGTTTGAAGATGTGGTCCAAGAAGAGGGGTGTAGTGCATCAGCTATCCCCAGCTGTCACTATAGGTTAGAGGGGATTCTTTTTTTGGTTTGACAATAATGAACCATGTAATTTCTAACTTTGCTTCTCAACAGAGAGAAACTGAAATAGTAATTAGGGTGAGTTTTTATTCTCTATATTGATGTTATATGAAGTACCTCAAACAAGTGTGGGTCCGAGGGCAATTTGTGCTGCACAAACACAGCCTGAGCCACAACTGCAGTGCCACCAAAACACAGTATGTTACAGCCACTGTGCTGGGAAAGAGATTGAAGACACCCTTCCTGCTCAGACACTACCTTGCTCACACTCCACGGAGATGACAAAGGTGCTTTAAGCAAAGCTCAGCCTCCCTGAAGTCCCCCTGCACTGAGCAGCTGCAGCTGCAGGGCTGCGGGTGATGACCACCCACCAGCCAAACCAAAGCTCTTGCCCTGCTCCGCGCTCCACGAGGTGTTTCAGCAGCGCTGGTGGGCAGACACCGTGTGTGGACATGCAACAGGAGAGGCAGGCAGCAGGAAATGTGAGGGGTATAACCACACACCAGTGCCCTGCCAGAGAGCTGCCCACCAGCAGCCTCAGGGTCAGACGGCCACAGGATCCCAGCTCAAGACAGTGCTGCCTGGGGCTGCTGCACCCACCACCAAGGGCTGCGGGGCAGGGACATGCCCCCTGGTAAGGCAACATGGGCAGGAGTGACAGGGTTATGTTTCTGGCTGCACCCACATTGGAGAGCCTGCCACTGATTTCACTGCAGAAACACCTGCATGGAGAATCCCTGTGCAAGACAGCAGAGCAGGGAACAGGGCTGTGAACCTGGCCAAAATGTGGGCACAAGGAACACTACCCTTCTGGACTGGCACATCTATTCTGTATGTTGGTGTGAGATCAGACTCATCCCCTGTCTAGACCTCACCGTGCATATATTTTTTAGCAGCTTTTAAGAGAAGGTCTTCACCTTTTCACATACTCACATTCACATCGGTAGGTTTTTAATTCTTTTTGCAGCGCAAAATTCTCATCAACAGAAGCTCCGTGTAGCATTTGGCACTGAAGTCATCACTGATCTTGGAATACTTAATTACTCCAAAATTATGTAAAAACCCCTATACTTGGGCCTGCTGCTACTTCCCAGTGCATACCTGCTGTGTGGGGAGGCAGGATTTAAACCTCCAGAAGGACCAAAACAAGGGCAGGCTCATTTTTAAACATTATCTGATTTACCAGAAAGAGAGGCAGTGAAAGGCAAGACAAGCTTTGATCATGCCTAATTATGGAGTGTAATATTGGATACACGGATACAATATTGCCATGGGTGTATTTTTTTCTGCCCCGAAAAGCAACATTTTCCTTAAAGAAACAGCTGTGTCCTGCCTGCAGCCTGCAGAAGAATGGCATTAGTCATGTGCAGTCCAACACGTAGCACAATTGTAAAGTTCTCTCTATGAGACTGACAGGAGCTATTCATATCGGCCCCCTCCACCATCTGCCTGAATGGCAGGCTGCGGGGTAGCAGCGGCCCCCCCTCGCTGCCTCTGCGTGGCCTCAGCACTTGGTGCCTGCTCAAAGTCTGTCCCCAAGTGCAGAAAATCGGGGATTGAAAGCAAAGAGAGGATGTCACTCAGGTCAAAGCAGATTGTCAAGAGGGGAAAAAAAAAAAAAAGGAAGGGGGGGGAAGAGTCAAAGCTTCGTCTGGTGGGAGTGCCAGGTTGCTCTTCTCCTGGGAGCAGAGGTGTTGGCTCCAACAACGAGATGAGGAGTGAAAGAAGACAACTGGACAGCATAAGTCTGGGGAGAAATCCCCTATTTTCTCTTCTTCTTCCCTCCTTGAGCTTAGAGGACTCAGGTCTGGGGCAGGACCAGGCTGTGTGAGGGTCAGTGCCAGGGCGAGACATCCCTGCCACTGCCTTCAGCGCCTGCGTGCTAGGGTGTGGGAAGGGATGCTGAGGGCTCTGGCCGCACCCCTGTGCACACACTGTCAGACTTCCCATGGGGTCTGGTGGCAGGGACCACAGTCCTGCAACCATTTACCTGCCCTAGATATCCTTCAGGGCCTTGGACTGAGAGCTAGACTGCAAGCATTACCCACACCAGTTTTCTTACATATTAATTACAAGCTCAGAAATATTTATTAAGGTAATGTAGAGGGTTTTTTTCCTTTGGAAATGAACCTGCAGATCCTGGGATGGGCAGGCTTGCATCCCAGGCTGGGGCCAGGCTCTGAGTCCAGAGGACAACCTGTTTGGAGGCCTGAATGCTATCAGTGCTCCCCCTTTGAAGGTCAGAGTGGCTGGAGGGGGGGTAATTTTCATCCTATGTTGTGTTTTTCCTTCTCACTTCCAGACAGTGACATCTTTCCTCATGGCTGAAGTTCTGCTATCAGTGCCATTATATTCACTCCTAAGACCACCCAGTTCTTGCAGTACGATGTTAAAAAGCATCTTCCATTTTCATGCCATTTGTGCATCATTAACATCCCTCCACTCCATTCACTGTCGACAAGAAATCTAAAATCAGGACCCTGAGGAAGAGCTTTAGTGGCCTGCAGGACAACACTTCTGGTTTCATGATGAGCCATCATCACGTCCTCTCAGGCTCCTGGCTCTCCTCAAACCCCTTCCCTTGCTCTCCCTTTTTCCAAGTGTGAAGGCAGAGTAGAAGCTTAGGAAATGACAGGTGACTGAAATGATATAATACAACTGACATATCTTTGCTTTTATCTGCCCTTAATGGACAAAGAAAAGGGATGTTTCACAGGTGGCCCATCTGGGAATTTTCCAGGTTATTCTCTTACCATGTTTCAAAACCATTGGAGCCCCATTTTCCCTTTGCTTCCAAGTGAACATTCATTAGGCTCAGCAAGGAGTCACAGGATTGTGACCCAAATGGGGAAAAACAGGTGAAATTTTCCAGAAAACAATGGAAATCTGGTTTATTCCTCTCCTCTCCTCTCCTCTCCTCTCCACACCACCAAGCTAATGTGACCCAAATGGGGAAAAACAGGTGAAATTTTCCAGAAAACAATGGAAATCTGGTTTATTCCTCTCCTCTCCTCTCCTCTCCTCTCCTCTCCTCTCCTCTCCTCTCAACACAAACAAGCTAAACCTTTAGGGAATCTGTAAATAAAATATTTTGATCGTTGTTAAGAAGCCATATTTTTCAAGTAAAAATCTGACAGTTCTTTTTTTTTTTTTTAATTAAGGCAGCGAAGTGAACCTTGTGGCAACAGCTGTTGCTCAAGCTAGGATGGAGAAAAAGCTCCATTATAGGGGAGGAAAAAGAATTTTGAGTAAACTAGTGACAAAACAGTGACTTCTGTATCGTCTCTGCTTTACAGACCATTAAAATAACAGTGGTGATTTGGGTGTTTAGGCTGGTTTTGCTGCTCAGGACACTTACGGTGGATCCCTACCCCAGTTAATGGTGCATCGTGGTTAGTGGGTCTGTTTGCATGGTCCTGGCCTGCCTGATGCTGGAATACCTGTGCTGAATGGGCCCCTCAGCCTGGAAATAAACTGGGGGGGATTTTGGTGTAGAAGTGGCTAAAGATTGACATCACTTACAATGAGTGACACTTTAAAAACACTTCCCAGGTATTTTTGTGTAAGAAAATCTTCTTTTCTCTCTCCTTTATTCAGTCTTGAAGGAAATACTGCATGTTCAGGAGAGGCTTGGCTGCAACTCTGAAGTGAATGGATTTATTCTTGTGCCTTACTTGAAAAAAGGAGTTAGAAAACTTCACATACCAAAAATTCCCAGGAAGACAGCTGTCAGGGGGTGACATGTCGGATATGAAGTGGCTCTCCAGCTGGTCCCTGTCTGCATGCTGGGAAGGCATGTGGAGACATTTTTTCAATTGCTGTACTAGTTTGACACGTTCACAGTGGAAAATGATGTATCATTCTTGAGCCTTTGGTTGGTGGACACTTCAAAGTGCATTGGATCCTCGGAGAGGAGTGCCCTATTGTTAATTGTTCCTTTCACATGTACATTGGGATGAACATGGAGAGAGCAGTGAGGAACAAAAGGGCTCCGGTGGCCTCTTAGAGGAAACCCTGTGCAGCTCAACCTGAGTCTGACCTTGAAAGGGTGGGTTGCTCTGGTTTTTAAATCCTGATTGCGGGTTCATTCCCCTCCAGCTCCCCGCTGTTACTCAGCTGCAGGGGAATAGGATGGTGGAGGAGCGAGCGCAGCAGGGCATGGGGAGCCCCTCCACCGCTGCCACGTGGTGCCCAAGGAACTGCATCCTGGGCAAGCATCCTTCCAGGAGGGGATGGGTACAGCGGGAGTCTGGGGGCTTGGAGAGGGCTTCTGCAATGAGTGTGTTGGAGGGATGCCGGGTTTCCTAGTTAGCAGGCAAGTCATATCAACCCTCCTCAGTCTAACTGGCCCACTGGCCCTCAGTCTCAGAGCACAGCCCAGGGGTCTGAGTCCCTGTGATTAGATATATGGTCTCATAATACATGGCATGAGTTTCCCAGGCCTCAGAGGACACAGTTCATTAACATCTTGAGACAATCCTTTGCTTCTAGGCACTTGTCCCATGTTTCTTTGTCTCTCTCTCTCACCCCTTTGGGCAACCAACTAGATCTATTAAGAGATTGCATCGTGCCATGTGGTGATCAGGTCGGGTTCAAATGCTCAAGCACAGGAGGCAGTTGGTTCCTACAGAGATGATCCCTTGGCTTGCGACTCTTACAGTGAGCTGGACAAAACCCCGCCCTGTAGCCTCAGCTGCACAGAAGGATCTGTGTTTGGTCACAGAGGGGCCATGCCCTAGCTAGTGCATCTCAAAATAGATGCTTAGGCAGGTGACTGGAAATTGTCCCCCTCGAATGAGCTGAACAGAGAAGATCATGAAGAGACTTGCATGCTGGTGTGAGGCAGACAATAAAGGCTACAGGCAGTGCTAGTTGCCCCAGGCCTCCCAGGGAATTAACTTTTTCTGAAATAGAAACTGGAAGGATAGAGGCACATTTGCAGTGGCAAATCAGCCACTGTTACAGCCTGCTGTGGTGCCAAAGGCTCTGTCACACCTTCTGTTGCAGGATGTCCTGGCCCCGGGATCTCCCTAGACATGAAACAGCTGAGCCAGGGTGCTGGCAGATGTGGCTTGGACCAGACTGAGAGAAATGATGTGAATAGGGATGGCAGCACTGGGCACACCAGTACAGGGACACTGAAGAGTTGCCCCTAAGGCCTCTAAGCGGAGTTTGCTATAACAGCACAGTCTGCATCTTGTCCTCTGATGAAAATAAGACTAATAGAAATATAGTAAAAAAACACGTAAAATGTGGTTGTTTTCAGCCCTCAGTTCTCAGGCCCTTGATGCCTCATATGAGTACGGTAGATTTTACTTGCAAAATGGCATGGACTTCAGTCCCTGCTTTCACCAGGGCACGCATGTTTGGTCCAGAGCTGGCAGCATCTCCCTGACAGTGGGTGCACATGTCTTGTGCCCTTCTCCACTCTTCCCATCCCCAGGGTGCTGCGGGCTGGATTTGGAGCAGTGCTGCTCTGGCCGTGGGATGCAGCTGGTCCTGGGCTGGCACTCCGGCTGCCGTCAGCTCTGTGTCATCAGTGTGCCTGGTGTGCATGGAGGGCAGCCCTTCTGCTCTCCTCTTAGTTTTACTGTGCTATTAAGTTATTGCCTCCCCTTAGGGACAAGCCTGAGAGAAGGCGGAGGGCTCGCATAACTCTGGATCAGTAAAGGAAGCAGCTCAATTAGCATTTCACACGCCTTTTTTTCCCTCTCTTCTTACCTTCCCTGCAGCGGGCATGCTTTCCCCTTAAAGGATTGTCCTGTTTCTGCTCCTTGCCAGCGTTGGCAGGGTGACAGTAGTCGAGTGTGCAAACTTGTGCTATTGTCCCCAGGCCATGGGGAGTCATGGAGACCCACTAATATGACACAGGAAAATGTTTGCTGATGGCAATTCTATGGGCTTTGTCTAACTCTTTCTCCATCATGACGACTCGATTTAAGTCTCTAACTGTTTGACTACAGATGCAAGAGTACTATCCAACTCCATCCTTTTGTCCGGGTAGTTTGAATGGGTAATTCAGCTTTTGTGTAACTCAATTGAGGGGGCAAACATAAAGACAAGATTCTTGAGCGCTCAAGCTCCCTTTCCATGGATATCTGCACATCTCTTTAGAGATTTGTTCCTTTCCTACCTTTTTCTGACATCATCCTCCCCTTAAAAAAAAAAAGGCTCTGATGAGGAACGGTTAAAAGTAGGCTAGCCTGGTCCTCCGTATTACATTGTCCTCTGCCAATGAAGCATGGTTAGTATCAACCACCAGACAGCTTTGGGCAGTGTGGAGAAAAGGGTGCCTAAACTTTCCTAACTCATCCTCAGAATTTTCCCTTTGAATTGTGTCATTTTTAAAAAGAAAGGCCTCGGTATGGGTGAAGAGGACAGGGGAGAATGGTAGAAATTGTGGGGAAATGATTGTATTTATTAGCTGTCTTTCTGTGGCTGTCCCCATGGCAACAATTTGTGATGGCAAAGAATGCGAGGAGGGGAGGCTGATGCCTGATTGGGATGCTTTGTATTTGGCAAAGTGGCTTCTGATTGGCCTGGGAGAGACCCGAACTCGCTGGAGTCGATATTCATTCAGCTTACTCAAGTGCTTGCTAAACTGCGGCCAAACACTGGCGGGTCCCGGCCGCCTCCACCGAGGTTGGCGGTGTGTAACCTGCCTAACAAGATTAGCGGGGATCTTCTCCTCAGCGACGCCACAGCCGCCAGCACCGGCCAGAAAAACCACCGTGCACTGGGTGAGTGTCCGTGCTTCTTACAGGGAGGCGGGAGTGGCCACCCTGGCTTCTTTCCACCTAAGCACTATCTAACAAGATTAGATGCTGGGCTGGTTGGCATTCGTGAGCCAGTCCCCATGCCGGTGCGTGCCGGGGCAGTGATGCGGGGTGGTGGGCTGCAGGTGCGGAGCGGCTCTGCCGGGAGTTTGCCAGCACGGCGTTGAGCTGATGGACAACCTGTTTGCATGGCTGAGAAGCTTGACGTGTTCCCCCATCCTCTCTCCATTTGCTTGGTGTTATTTGTACCGAGGCTTCCCACTCTTAAGTCTGCCCATCATGTTTCGCAGGTTTGCCCAAAGGTGGATTATAAACTTTTCATGGGAAACTCTGCACGGCACATCCATTGAGATGGCATCGGACAGCGAGGTAAAAACCCTATTGAACTTCGTCAACCTGGCCTCCAGCGACATCAAAGCGGCTCTGGATAAATCAGCTCCTTGTCGCCGGTCAGTTGACCACAGAAAATACTTGCAGAAGCAGCTCAAGCGGTTTTCTCAGAAGTACTCGCGGATCCCACGGTGCCACCCCAGCAAACCGCCCGAGTGCGGCTGGCGCAGGGGGGCAGAGGACCGGGGCCGTGGCCCCCAGCCCGAGGCACCTGACTCCAGCCCCCATGGTGGGGCTGCCACCGAGAAGGTGCTGCAGACAGCTGAGGCTGAGGAGAGCCTCACCGGGGAACAGGTTTTGCAGGAGCAAAACCCTGAGGTCGCCAGGCCAGACCAGGTGCCCATGAGGAAGCGACAGCTCCCCGCCTCCTTCTGGGAAGAGCCGCGGCCAGCCCAGAGCCTGCCGGCCAGGGCCTTTCCCGCCGGCCCCGAGGGGATTCCAGCTCCCAGAGACCCTCCTTCCTACGAGGGGAAGAAAAGCAAACGGAGCTCAGACACCGCGGGCCCAGAGAGCCCCCAAGAGCCTGCCCCACACACTGGGGAGAAGGATCCTGCTGGGGTTCTCTCAGGTCGGGTGGGCTCCTGGACCTGCTGCCCCTTTTCCTGCCCTGGGCCGGGGGTGTACCAGCCCCCGGGCACGCTGCCCCCATCGCCCTTCGCAGGGCTGGGGCTGTGGAGAAAGACTGCGGCTGCGCTGCCGGCTGAGGTGCCGCACTTTTGCAAGGAGGCCGACAGCACGGGGCAGAAACTCTACAGGCCCGTGGTTTTGAAACCCATCCCCACCAAACCCGCCATCCCCCCACCAATTTTCAATGTTTTTGGCTATCTTTAGCCTGGGCGGGTATCAGAGTTGTGCTGAACATGACAGCTCCTGAGAGCGAACTGAGACGCCCGGTCGGGCACCAGGCCTGAGCTGCTGGCAGCGTGGAGTGGCGGGGGGAAGGAGGCCGATGGTTGCATCCTTTTCCTCGTGGGCGGGCTGGAGCAAATTAGTAACTGTTGGGAAGCTACTTGGGCTCCACTCTCCTCTCCGTACACGGGTGTAAATCGGGAATAAGCCTTACAATGCTGGTGGCATGGAGCGTGAGGCAAACCAAGGCTCTTTCATCGATGGGTATTGTCTAAGCCGTGGCAAGCGGGGCTGCGGGCCATTCATAGCCACACTTGTAACACCTAGGAGACCTCCTCCATGTGGGAACATCTTTCTGGGGTTGCCCTGCGGCAGCAGCAGTGAAATGAAATGAATTAAACCCATTCAAAGAGTTTTTGTACTTTAAAGTAATTCCAGAGAAGTCAAGATATTCAGGTCACTTCCTTTTGCGTGCGAGAGACTGGAAGGACAGTATTTAATGTAGAAACCATGCTTGTGAATTGATTTAAGCTCTTCTTGTATGTAAATACTGAGAGAATTAAATGAAAAATTAAGGGAAGAAAGGAGGTGATTTTATTTTGGTGATTCTGCAAACGCAGTCTGGTTTTTTTGCCTCACTGGCTAGACACAGGTTTGATCTGCAATTTATGAGTAGATATGAAGGCTGAAATCTCTGCCTATTCAGAGTGATGTAAATCAAAATTAATTTTTCTGGGACTTGGAAATTAGCTAGTGTTAAGCTGGTGCAAAGAGAAGCAGGATGAATTTCCTTATCAGGAATTGTTCTGCAATAACAGAACAAATGAGAAATTGTACAACTAGTTGAATACAAACCCATAAAATAGAAGAAAAAAACGTATAGAACAGCCTGTCTTGATTTTGGCTCACAGACGTCTTATTTTGCCTGATTTTAAGATGCTACCACAAGACCTGGCTGCAAATGATTTGCCCAGTATTTTCCCAATTATCTTAACAAATTGGCACTAAAAAAGTTAATAGGGGATCTTTTTACTTTACATTTCTCTTAAACCCATGGAGATAGCATTGCTGAGGTACAGAACTTGTGATCTGAAAAGTTTAATACTGCAGGCCTTTGTATCTCTTCAGTTATACTGGGGTATATCACTGAGGTCAAGAGGAATGTGTTATGGGGGGAAAAAGGGCTAGAGAATGGACACTTGTGATCTCCCAGGCTCTGAACCTGCTCTTGCTGAAAATAATGGGAACTTCTCCCAGGATTCAGTAAAAAGTGGCCTCTATCAACTTGGTCTCTGGCTAGTGTAGTCAGTTAGTCTCTGGTTATGAATCTTGGTATTTCCATAAGGGGAAAAAGAGGCAACACTTCTCTCGAGCACACCACAGTTGTGAAAAAATTATCATTTTAAGCAATTGTAGAGTATAATTTTGAATATCCTGATGGGGCTCGGTGCTATATAACCGAGTTGCAACTTTTGTTAGGATATGAACTACTCTCAGGCTAAAAATAGCTCATTCTTTCCCCAAACCTCACAGAATATCCCACCAATGTTTACTTTTATGGAAACAATGGCTTTAATGTGTTAGTCCAGCAGACCAAAAGTAGAAACAGGGATGTTTTGCATTGCTTTCTCCCTGATGCCAACACTTAATACATGTATCAAGCCTGTATAGACTACTGCTATAGGAGAGAGAGTGGGAAATGGCTTTGGTAGCACATACCTGCATACATGCAAGGTGCAAGGTGGTAAAGAGCTGATCTAAGGGTTAAAGGCATCAGGTTAGCTCTTGATCCAGAAGTGAAGATATGAATGCACTTAGATGTCTATAAATATTCACATGTCTTTCCCTTTTTGTCTTTTTGGAAAAAAAAAAAAAAATCCAGGAGGAGAATCTGTCCCTGTCCACAAAGAGACTCTAACAGAAACCAGAGGCAGTACCCCCATTTAAGTTAATGGAAGAAGAACTATGGTTCTTAATTTTCAGAGCTGTAGGCAAGGAATTTTTCCATGGAGATAGGGATACTTTCTCACACCAATAGCTCTGTGTCACTGTTGTAATCCAGATGAAGTCAGGTGCTGAGCTCTGTCTCAGTGCTGTCAGTGCAGAGCAGCCTCCTTGACATCGGCCTGGATTTCCACCTGGGTGACCAGAGCAGGTCGTGGAATGAACAACAGGTATTGCAGTGATTGCTGTGGACAAGTGTTCCTGCTTGAGTTCAAAAGGGAAATTTGAAAGTGCTGTGTATTGCACCACTTGGATATAGATTTCTGTAAAAATTAAAATTCTTGGCAAAGTGGATAGCCACTGTAGAAATTTTATGTCTGAAGAAATCCAGAGAAAGAAGAGAGTTAAAATCAAGTTTCTACCTTTTGGATATTAAATTCTTTGTTTTCTTTCTCTTCCTTTAAACTGTTTCTTATTTGAATGCAAATTGCTGTACATTTTCCATGTAGTAGAATAGCATGTTCTTAAGTTACATGAAGGGTTGAACCAGACTGTACCAAATGACCTCCAACATGTAGGTATTTATGTCCTTACCCTCAGATTTAAACTGATGTTACTTTTTAAAACCCTTAAAATCCTTTGTGACATGGAACATCCCTCCCCAGCCCAGGGCAGGTGGTGGCCATTGCTGGGGCTCTGAACTGCAGCAGCAATGAAGTAAAACATAAATGAACAGAAGACAACTGTTAAGTATATCCAAAATCACTGAATGGTAGTGTGTGAGACTTTCCAAAAGGTTTGCAAAGAATAGAAACTCTGTGTCCTCTCTCAGCAATACTTACTGTTCTCTTACCTCTGAGATTAACATCAAAATTATTAATTGTTCAAGCTTGGATTGATTCAGACTTTTCCTGGCTGTTTTTGTGTTTGGTTGTTCAATGTTGCTATTCAGGACAGCTGATAGCCCTTCAGAATCTACTTGTTTATTCATATTTTGAAAGATGGAAACATAACATTCAAGAGCTGCTATTTACTACAACAATGCAAATACAAACTGTTAAAACCACAATAGCTTTTATAAATAATGGGAAGGGAGAGGTAAATGAAAAAGCTTTCATACAAAACGAAATAAAAAATCAAAAAAGTGCACAAGAACATCAAGTGAATTGCACATGTTGCAGTAAAAAAATGTACAGTAACCTGGTCATGAAATATTCCTGGAACATTTCACATAAAGTCGTCATCTTTGAAGGAGTCTATCTATCACACTCAGGAAGAACAAGCCACATTACCTTGCACTAGAACTACTGATCTGCTTACAAAGCCTATTTTTTGGGGTTTTGGGGGATTTGTCTTTTCACAGTAACTTCTGGATAGATGCATTAAACGCACAATCAATTTGTGCAGATTCAGTATTGCGCACAAAATATTGTGTCAACGACTGGAGTGGAGGTAGCAGGCTCCATTTCAGTGCAAACAAATGTAAACTGAGTATGTGAAAATTTGCTGTAATGATCAAGCAGAAAGGACTTAATAACATTGTAATTACCAGATTCCCCCTCTAATGGACTCTCCTCAGTTTGTGTGCACAGTGTGCCCTTATCCTTCCCGCAGTTGCGGCACATTCCCATCAGTCCCATGCTCTCCAGCTCAGTGACTCCTGCTCAGGACAGGTGGTTGACAGCAACCAGGACATGGGTCTCCCAGTAGAGATGAAGGTCTCTTGGTTGAAAGAAGAAATGGACTTTCCATACTTGCTCCACTCAAACCCAGTTTCAACTTCCCCAAGGGCATAAAAAGAAATTGAAACTCGAGAGACTTCTGTATGCGTAATGATGTTGGCTCAGGGGAAATTCTCAGTTTGGGGAAGCTTATGAAATCCCACCCCTGTGGTTATACATGCAGTTGGTGATTGAATCTTTCCATCAGCCATCGGTTTCCAGGGCTGTCATAGCACACCAGACAAGCACTTAAGTAAATGTTTAAGTTTACACCAAGCTGTGTCTGTATCTATCATCCTCTACAAGTCTGTTACATTCAATTTTAAGGAATTTTTGTCTGACTTATATCCAGGTGAGTAAGACCCAGACCTTTGGTGCTCAGCACCATAAAGAGAGACGCACAAACTCCACAGACGATTTTCTGTTTCTCAAGATATTGCTTACCAATACAGGGCCTTCAGTGGCAAAACTGTTTCTAAAGATTTCCTGTTCCCCATCCCTTTCCCGCTCCACAGTATTTTTCCAACCTGAAGCAATTCCCTGTTCACGCTGCAGGAGACAAGGGGGTAGATCCTAACCTGATAGTAATGGGAGACACTGGATGAAATTTCAGCAGTGGAGGAATCTCACCTGATTTTCCAAAGCTTTGCAAGAAGATCACTGTTCAGTGTGAATTGAAAATGTTGGGTTTTCAACTTCTTTTGCCTTTGGGGAGGGGACAGCAATGAGCAGAGTGCCCGTAGCTGTAACCAATTCAGCTCACATGCTGTCCCACAAGTGCCGAGCACATTCACACAAAACCACCACAGAATCTGAACTTCTGTACCCAGGCAGACTTGTATGTGTGCCACACACTTTTAGCCCTGTGTTAAGGTATAAATCTCCACACAAATAAAACCCAGTGCAATGCCTTTTCCCTACTTACATTTCTATCTGATGCCATGGATGGTATGCAGGCCAACAAACTAAACCAGATCTGTGAGGTCTCTGGTGGGGAATCCAAACAAACCATGATGCACAGCTCCTTTGTCATCTAAGGTAAGGATGAGTGTGCTTCTAGCATAAGACCTGCAGAGACGTAGTTCCAAATTTAGACTCATCCATCCTTACTTAGGTGCCTAGACAGGCATGAAGGATGCAGTGGTTCAGCAAGTCACACCTGTCAACTGAGCTGTAGTCACTGCCAATAACCCTTCATGGGCTCCTCGGCCTCCCCAGCTGTGAGGGAATGTGACTTGTTAAAAACTTCAATGAAAGAATTTCACGGACAATTATAGCGTTTCAGCTGATAGATGGTAACTTGTTAAGCTGCCATAAATCAGTTGTGGATCTCAGCTGTAAATAGGTGACCTAATTTTCAAAGAAGCTGAAATAATAACTTTCATCAGTGTCAAAGGGAGCTAATAGATGCTTTAAACTTCAAATATTGGGAATTTCTGGGCTAAATCCAAAGACTTTTATTCTGCCTTGGTAATATTTGACACCAAATGTGATCCCATTGTCTCAAGTGGAACTACATCTGGTGCAAACATCTTGGCGTTGTTTAGGCACCTGAATAAGGATTTTTGACACCTAATTCTGGATATTCATTTTCATAAATCTCAAAGTCTGACTTTCATAATTTTGAAATAATCTCTCTTTTCTTCCAGCAATGGTATTGGTATAGCTGCAGAGGGCCAAGGAGGTTAGAGAGGCTGGGTTTTGTAGGGACGAGATCTTCTTGTGAAGCAACAGATCAAGTTGGTTCAGTAGTGCTGCCTCTCCCTGTGTACCTTGCTTCTCTCCTCCACATCACTTTCTGTTCATGGTTGTCCACAGCTTTATTCTGTTCTGACACCAACTTCATGACGGAGTAAAGCTACTGATTACGGTGCAGCTACTACTAATTTGCACACACACACAAAAATAAAGCTCAGAGTTGCTTTCAAATCCCCAGTCTGAGAAATTCTCTGAGGCAGAAGCTCACCTACTTCTTATTGCAAATGTAATACAACATGAACTGTATTTACCATGTGCAAATACAATTCTTACAACCTTTTTAAATAAACCTTCCCTTGAATTTTAAATGAATCAGCATTTCTGGATTTTAGTCTATTAAGAAGTTCTGAGCTTTGAATATTCTGAAATCAAGGCCCAAAAAATGAGAGCAAAAGTGTTAGCAAGACAGTGTCAAGCTATCAGAAATTAGCAACCAGCACACTTAGCAGAAATCCCAAAAGTAGAATAGAAACTAAAATAAAAATCTCAGTCAGTGAAGGAAATGCGATTGTTTTCCTAGACATGTAGACTCTTGACAATTTCTGAATTGTGATCACAGCAAGGACGCTAAGCTCCACCACAACTCCAGGATACCTCTGAATTCCTCACTGACACTTGCTTGACACTATTCATTTTTCAGTGTTGGCTTTCATTTCTTGTTGGTTGCAGACCAAGCTCTGAGGTGAATCATATGTTTTTTCTTAGGAAAACCTAAGAACAGTCCTACGTTTAGTTATCATGTCTCCTCCATCTTCTTCTCACTCATGTTTCAGAAACATATTTCTCTTAGATTAGTCATTGGAAGGCGCTTGACCAAGCCAGCAGCAATTCCTTCCCACCATGCACAATGTGCGCCCTCGCCACGCCGATGACGCCGAGTGCCGTGCCGGCAAGCCGCTGCGTGTCCGGTGTGCCAGGGGTCACTGTGTGTAATCATGCTGCAAGTATCGGATCAGTCTGTCTGGGAGAGGCAAGGTGTCAAGAAGTTTAATGCGGTTTCTCCCAACCAGGCTTCGTACCTTGATGCGGCAAAGATGGGAAAGAGGTCGTGGGGGCTCTGAAAGACAAGCAGGTCAGAAACATGAGCAGAAAAGGTTTAAACTTGAGAATAACAGCTCGGCTTGGCCAGGTCAGTGGCAACAGGAAAAAGGGAGATGGAGGAGTGAAAAAAGGGGGCTTTTTTGTAATGGAAGCACAATGCGTCTGGCATTGGTGGCAGCTCATCTATTCCTAGGCATGACATAGGGAAGGAATCGGGGCTGGGGGCTGGAGTGCTGTATTGCCTCTTGGCCTTAGCAACGGGCTTTCTAGGAGGATTTAAACAGGCTGCTTTACAGTAGTCAGCCTTCCCACTTAAAGTAGATTTAGTATGTACCAAACTTAGCTTGGTGCCAGAAGACTAATTCTGATAAAGTCTATGACAGACTTTGGATCCTGAGGGAAAGGAAGCTTAGGAGAGCAAAATATTTGTAAAGACTTCCAAGGCCACTGGTGCCTGCTGGGCTGTTGTGGAGGTGGTCATGCTGCCTGCCTGTCCTTATCTGACTGGTCCCCAGCTGCAGTCAAATGGGTCTTGGGAATGCTCATTCCCACTATCTCAGATCCATAGCCGCTGTACATTTAACATCACAGAGCCAGTGAAACCCCAGCAATTTCTAGTGTCTCCTGTCTGATCTGAAATGTAATTCAGTCTCAGTAGGGAAATCCTATCAAGTTTAAGGGATGGATACTCAGAGGAGATGGTGACTGAGGTTTTGAATCCAATAGTGAGACTATTTGTGCCCAATTCTCTCCTAGGTGACCATACCTGCTTTTTCTTTAATGACAGCCCAGTCCTCATAGCTGTCAATGTGCTCCTTGAGCCGGGAACATAGCTGCACGTTACCCACATAATCCAGGAGAACATCGATGATCGGCCCAGCCCAGCGACTTATCTCTGGAGTAGACACCATTTCACAAAACTTCAAGGAAAAACAAATTGACTACAGTCAGTGGGATGTGAATGCACCGGTGGAAACTGGAACTATAGCAACAGCCTGCGTTGGTGGTCCCACCATTCTACCAGCTGTGACAGCAATTACCAATTTCCCTTTAGAAAACTTCAACTATACTCTTAAAAAATTTTAATAAACCCCTTTTTTTTTTTTTTTTTTTTTTTTTTAGCTGAGGGCAGAATCCCCTCTTTACAACTGCAAGAGGATACAAAACCATGGTAGGGTCTAGCTCTGGAGCATGGACAGGATGCTGAATTGTTTACAGAGTCCAAAGGTCCTACTTCCATGGAAATGGGAGGGCACAGGAGTGCTCACAGCTTTGCCCCAAGCCAGTAAGGGAGCTGCTAAAGGATCCATGCAGCCCAGGGCACTGTGAGCCAGTGTGCTGGGTCCCTTTCCCTCCTTGGAAGGGGCTTTATAGAGTAAATGTGCACAAAGTAAAGAGGGAGATTTGACAGGAAACAGCACCTCCTACTTCTGGTGAATCCAGCTTTTGGGGACCAAACACCTCTCTAGAAACAAGCCTGGGGAAATCTCTGCAGAGATGAATCCCAGGCAGTTTTACTCGCCCATGAGAGAACTACCCTGGGCCTAATACAGAGCAGAAGCATCTTCCTTACTCAGTCCCGGATCAGGCAAATCTGTTGTCCACAATGCGAGCTGCAGTGTAACCAGAACTGTTGCATGGGGTGCTGCTTATAGAGGTGCAGAAGAACAGACTTAGGGACCCAACTTTAAGCAGTCTTATTTCAAAAATGTAGTGACTTCTCTTTCCACTTCACTCTAAATATCTTTGTTATACCAGACAGCTTCATCCATCTTTGTCAGGGTACTGCATATGATAAAGATACCTGTGGCCTTATCTGCATGTGAGCAGTCAGAAAATTTAAGATGAATTAAATCATGCTGTGTGGATGAGAACTCAGGCACATGGCTGAACCCAGTTGAATGGTGGTGGCTTAGGCACCATCCATCATTCTAGTCACTGACACTGTCTGCAGGCACCCTCCAAGCCCACCCCAAACAGGAAAGAAAATGCACCAGTTTAAACATCTTTCAGTTTAGGCTCCTGTAACATGATCACATTTTGTTATACATGCATGAACCCTAACTCAAAATGCATTAAACTCTTGTGTGGATACTCTTACGCAGAAATAAAATTTTATTAGCTCAACTAGAAAAAGAATAAAGCTGCAGAAAATTACAAGCATTCACAGAGGTGTTAACTACTCTTCTGACTTTTTTTTTTCACTAAGCATCACCATGCGACCTTTCCCAGGAAAATTAGGTACAGTAATGTTGGGAGGATCCCAGCAGACAACCCAGTTTCCTACCTGGACCGCTTATAGAAGTTCTGTGTAGTATATCAGGCTGTCATTGTCCAGTGTAGAGACAACTGCCATGCAGTCACCCACAGGATGTGCAAACCTGGGATCTGCACTACCACCTCCAAGCAGTAACACCGCTTTGCCAGTTTAAATGAGGATGCATGCGTACGGCAATAAAACACTGGATCTTACTGCCCTCCTCTTCTTGTGTCTGCCAGAGACCATGCCTGCCTTTTTCTCTCCTCCCTGTCCACAAGCTCAGCCTACAAAAACATTTTCTGGAATAAAAATGTTCCAAAACATGCTGCGGGAAAAGCAGCGCAGGAAAAGCAGCACAGCAAAATGAAGCAAAATAATGCAAATGTGCAACTAGAGGCAAAGGGATTGACTCGGGGACAAAGTGGCGTTGCCTGAGGTCTCGGAGCCCCCCGCGTGCCCTCTCGCGGCGGGAGGACACCTCGCTTCCCGCGCTCACGGCTCAGACACCGCAATCCTGGAAGGGCGGAGGGAGGCAGCAACCATTTTTCTGCAGTCACTTTCTCTGGGACGTACTAATTTAGTAGCAAAAATAATGATTTATAGTTATGTATTTCAAATCCACTTCCCGTAGCTCATAGTCTCTACTGTATAAAGACTAATCATTCATATTTATTATCCTTATGTAATCTTATGCAAGAAAATAAAAAAATGCACATCTGTTGTGTGCAGAAGGCTATAGTTTCTTAAAATCTTCTGTATTTCAGAACACAAACCATATCACAACTACATCATGAAGCTGCACCATACAAGCCTTACTTTTATTAGCCAAATTCCCGGCAGTAGGAAGCAGATTTAAAATAATATGGGAGGGAAGGGATTGCTTTTTCTCTCTATGCATTTGTCCCTCACTCTCTAGACACAGATACAATTTTACACAGCTTTTGCTACCTCTGCCTTATATGGTCCAACCTTTGAGGTGATGACTCTGCAAGTGACCTGATATTGTTAGGCACTAGAAGTAGTTTTAGGTGAGATCTGGAGGGAAATAATGTGCTTAAACAAATAAAAACAGAACTGGGTTTGAGTGACTAGAACACCAGAGAGGGCTACGGACAAACCCTCTCTCCTTGCCTTGGAATTCCAACCCTCTATTCACTCTACATGCTACTGTATGAAGGTTCAAGAACTAGAGATGATATATTTTATTAGTTTTTCTTTGGCAAAAATGTGGTGTCTTGGAGCAATTCACTGTGACAAACACTCAAGAAGAAGACGGCTCTGCTTGAGACAAGAGATTCTGATGGACTCTCACAGTCCCCTTGCTAAGATTTCTGTCTGTTTGGTTTTTTTCCCAGGCATGTTACTGGAGAGTAAAGTCTTTTGGAAAACAGGACTGATAAAAAGGTCAAAATTTCCCTGGATCTTTTAATGTTTTCCTTTATTCTTTCCACCACCAAGGAGCATTTATTGGTGACCATCTCTTTGGGCTAAACGACACTTGCTTCTCCATCCCACATAGCTACACTTAAACTAGATAGAAGTTGATTTATTTCTTCCCTGATTCTTTGCAAAATAGAAAGACTGCTGTGCGGAGATTTCCTTGTAGAGTTGCAAGTTGAAGCCCCTCCACAGGACTGCTTATCCAGTAGGCTCAGAAATTGCAACTGTTTACTTTCACTAGTTTACCCTCATCAAGTGAAGCACTAGACAATTTTAATATAACCAGGAGCTTTAACGCCCCATCAGACAAAACAAACCTTACAGGGCAAATAAAACAAGCAGGTTTCTACTGCCCATATGCTATCACCCATATGCTACCACCCATATGACACTGCCTGTTGAGAAAACATGCTTTGCTCCTGGCACCTGAGGTACAGAAGAAAAGAATATTGTAGATCTGACAGCAAGGCTGTCAAGATGGCTACAATTCACTGCAAATTCAAGCTAGGGCCACAGTGGCTGTTGCCTACCCTCCTGCTATCATTGAACATGGACTTGGAACACTCACAGGCTCTTACTGAGCCTTTTTATTTCCTGTAAATAAAGTAGGAATAAAAACATCTTCTTTCACAGGAAAGTTGGGAGACAAAATACATTAAAGTTGTCAAGATACATGGGTAGGAGACATCCTCAGAAGTACTGTAGGTAGACTAGGCCATGCTTACCTGTACTATGGATGGCTCCTTGGACACCTGAGGGTCATTAAGTCTATCTCGTCTGTAATTTAATGCAGGGTGTGGGCCGTTTCCATACTGACACTCAAAACAGGAGCCTGCATCACAGCCCAGATCGAGGAGATACTTCAGCACAGAAAGGTACTTCATTGAAAACATGATGGTAGCCGGAAATGCCGTAGGATGGCTTGATATATAGGCATCAATGTTTGCTCCATGGTCAAGGAGCAGCTTCATGGTCTTCAGGCAGCCGTGGCGGATGGAGATGAGTAATGGGTTGATGAGGTCAACATTGGGATTGGCTCCGGCTTGCAGCAGGAGCTCTGTGGCATAGATGTTGTTGTTATAAACAGCAAAATAGAGGGGGGTAGTGCGTCTGTCCTCGTAGAGGCAGGACCGTTCGTTAGAGAGGGCAGTGTTGACATCATAGCCAGCATCGATCAGCTCTTCCAAGATGTCATCGTTGTTGCGTTCGGCTGCTAAATGCAGGGGGCTGATGCCACTGCGCTTGACGCGGGTGCGGCTAGTCACAGGGATCAGCATGGAGACAATCCTGCCGAGTGGAGAGTCAGTGAACAGCAGTGAGCTCTAGGGGATCTAGAAGATCTATAACCTTACAGCCATAGCAGTAGGGATGTGACCATAAAAGAGAGCCTGCTAACTCGGGCACAGGAACAACTGTCTCTGAGAGAACCCAGGTTGTGAAATTGAAACCTGTGAACAGGTCCCACTGCTCCTTGCCAAAACTGTGAGTTGCGTGACCCCCCTCTTTCATGGAAGAACAAGTTTTTTTGAAATTATCACTCAGCTTCTATGAACAGGTACAGGCGCAGTTACGATGGAAGAGTCAACGTGCTGGCACCTCTCCTACCATGTGGTAACTCCCATAGCAGTCACAGACAGAATGGCAGACACCCAGCCAGGACCTCCCAGACATTCTGCACCTTCATCGTCACACTGTGGGTAGGACTGGAGGAACAGGCACATGGCCTCTGGCCTGAGGTGCCAGCAGAAAGACTGTGTCTCCCTATCTCCATTGGGATTGCTTTATTTCTCAGCAGAGAAAGGTGCTAACACAAGGTATTAGTATGCCTCCTGGATCACAGCCACAGCAAGAGGCTTGAGGCCAGAAAGGAGGTGAAACCAAACCTTCCTCTACAGGACAGAGCTAGCATAAACTATTTATTTGGTTTCCAGTTATTACCCTGGATTGATCCCCGCCATGGTGGCCCTCACTGTGTGGCTTTTGGCTGTGGCAAATCCATGTGGCTATCAACATCCATTCCAGATCATGGGGAGCCAAAAAGACAATGAAGAAAAGGGAAAAAAAGAAATAAAAAGATTTTCCAGGCTGGTTTCCATGCTTTAGCCCAGTGAGAAAAAATGTACAGCCAAGTCCTAAACCCCAGTAATCGGGGATTGCTTTTGGAAAGTGTGATGTGGCCATAAACACAGCAATATAAATCAAGCTGCTCTAGTTATGTGTTGTGAGGTTCGAATATATGATGTACAGGAGGCCTGCAGTCACAAATCTGTGATGATTTTTATGTCTCCGTAGGTGTCATTGGAACTGCATGACCAACTCCATGGGTTAAACCCTTACTTCTTGCTCATAAAGTTGGGTGGTTTAGCCAAGGCACTAGGTTGATTCTGTAAATACAGACAAGTCACCATAAGCTATTTCCAGAAAGAGGCTAGGGACCACCAACCTGAATCTGCCTACTGTCTCAGGAGATGCCCACGCTCCCTGTATAATGCCAGTGAAGGAAGGGATACTAAGAAAGAAACTTGTGGGAACCACCAAGCTAAGCAGAGCTTTTCATCCTCTTCCTCCTCCCATGCAGACTCCTCTATCTAGAAGTGATCTTCCAACACACAAATATGCAAAGGTCAGTTTCCCACCATGCAGTTTGTCTCCTTTAAAATTCTGCATATCTTCAGCTGGACTGCAATGGCTGGTCCCAACACTGGCCCTCAAATTTATATTTACATAATGAACTAAGCCAAATATAAGCACTAGTCTTAGGAAAACCTTTGTCTGTGATGCACTGAATGATCCTGTGAAAGACTGAGCCTCCAACTCTCCCAGGAGCTGACATAAGAGTGGAAGATATGTTACACTTTACAGGATTATGTTCCTATTTACATGATGGACTGTTGATGTCTCCAGGTTACTTCTACATCTTTTTAAACAAAAAGCCTTTTTTAATTATGTAAATATCTTGGGAAATGAAGCACAGGGGTTTTTTGGGTTTTTTTTCTCCAAGCAGCCTCACTATATTTGCAGAGCTATGACACTCACCAGGGAGCAGGAGTTTTGGGTGCTGGTAAGCTGGCAACTTCCCACCATTAGCAAATGTTCTGTAAGAGCCATAATAACAAAAAGGGCACAGAGCACTGCGAGGACACCATGCCAAGTGCCAGCATTAGTCATCCCATGATCAACTGTTTTGAAGATTTAAGGGTCTGTTTTGTTCTTTCCCTCCAGCATATGTGTTTCAGCCAGCCCTTCACATCTGAGTTAAAGAGGCAACGCGTCATTTCTGCCTGCAAGCGTGACATGAACCTCACTGCAGGGCTCTGCCTCCCAACACCGCAGTGACCCAGACCTCAGCACACTGCCTATACCCCAGATTTATTCTGGGAGGAAAAACAGGAAGCTTGAACCTGTTTCTCTTCCTCATCTTCCAAATTAGGTTAGTTCAGTAATATAGTACCTCCACCTCTGCAGTCTTTCTTGTCTGTCTAGAGGAAGAAGGCAGCTCAAAGGAAGGCAGCCAAGGCTAGACAAGCCAGACCACATCCTATGTCCACCACAGGGCTGAGCTTCATGTAGAGTTTTGAACTAGTGCTGCTTCCCCTCATCCCTGTGCCCTGCTTCTGTGATCTCTGTGTGTTAGAAATTACACGGAGGAGGAGGCAGAGCATCCTTAGTATGAGTGTGCCAAAAGTTTATTGACTTGCATTTACTTAATAAATCTGCCCACACTTCACAAAGTTTTCTCAGCATCTCAGTTCTGAGGGGGAAAGAGTTAAATGCTTGTGATTGTCCTACAGCTGATGAGACAACCCTTATGAATTGCCGGTTAGTAATGACAAGGTGTCATTTAAAATAAACAAACACCAAGAAACAAGAGTTGACAGTTGAGCCTTGGGACTACATTCTTGGCTTTTTGATGGTAGGGAGCCTTCGTGCTCTGGCAAACAAGTTGAAGCATGGAATTCCTGCAAAATTACGTATTAAATCTGCAGGAATACAAAGAGAGGTCACCATGAAGGGTGTTATTTTACTGAATACCAAAGGAATTAAGAATGATCAGCCAATTGGGCCAAAGCTTTGTAATTTAGATAAATATTTATAAAAGATATTTTTCTTTTTTTCTTTCTTTTGCACTTAGTTTGCAGCAGTTGTAAAAGAGCACAAATTTCTGTGCACAAGTGAAGGAACTCAGAGTTTGGGCTGAATTCTGGTCTCATTTATGCCACTGGTTGTTGGGAATAATAGATATGAGGTCTGAATTAGGCCCTTTCTTTCATAACATGGGGGTGGACTCAGGTTGCAGTTTCCATGTGAACTTCTTTTCAGGTCTGGGTGCGGAACTATAGAGGGAAGGAAAAGATTCAGGGAGCTGGTCCAGACTTTATATACAAATTGGATTCAGACCAACTTACTGTACTTTCAGATGAACTTTTTTGAAAGTGAGCAACTGGAGAAACCTGTTTCTGGCACATTTCTCATCTAAAATGTGTTTGTTTTCAAGAAAATGTCTTCTTAACTCAGGTCCTGGTCAAAATTTTGAATCATGCCTGCATTAGTGTATGCAGTGTATTCATGTACGTGCTGTAAGCATATAAACCCATTATGTAAATTCACACCAGGCTGCCCTCTAGAATACAAATCTTGCATGAAGAAGAAGGCCTACTCCAACTACAGAAGATGACTATCCTCAGGTTTATCAAAGTGATCTGAGAAGCTTAACTGGGATTCCCAAGCAGACCTAAACACTAGGATAAAAGATACTACAGGAAGGTGTAGTTCTGTCAGAAGTTTTCATTCCTCAGACATTGTGAAGTACATAAGAATCTGCTCTAACTGTTTTTTGCAAAGACAGCTTTACTATCCAGAAACAGCCTTTGCAGTTGAATATACTCTCACCTTTGCTTATTGATGAGAGGATTTTCATAGAAACTGTGATAGTCACAAGAGTCCACTACAGTCAACAAAAGGGTCTGTCACTGCAAGATGAGACTGTGTTTTGCAAAAATAGCTGTGGGCCACTCACCTTTACAGCAGGAAGGGCTTAAAGGCAGGAGTTAAAACTTGCCCTAGGACTAAAAGTAAATGCTAAGGAGTTCAGGTTCAGAAGCATGCTGCAATGTTCCAGGTCTTGAAAGAGCTAGACAAACATAATTTACATGACAGCACAACAATCCCATCCCTAGACAGCACCTTCTAAATTGATATTCTTTATCTGTAAAGCTGTAGTTTCTCCTCCTCCTCTAAACAACTCTGCTTCAGAGGACTAGTAAATCTACTCAATTCCCAGTTATTTCTTCCATTGGTTACTTTTCTTACTGTATAAAGAATGTTCTCAGCTATTTCCCAAACATACTTCAGTTCAAAAACAAACTACTGGATCATTTTATGCATTTGTCTGTTTCATTTAAGAATCATTTAATCTCTCACTAATAAAGTATATTTTCCAGACTGTGAGTAATTCTTATACTTCTTTTCTGAAGCCTTTCCAATTTCCTAAAAGGTTTCTGAAAGGGAGGACACCAGGACTGGACACCATATTCTAGCAGCAATCTCACTAATGCCCTAGAGATTCACTTAACCACTTCCCGCTGTCAGCATCTGAATTGTTAATAAAACCTGAACGCACCAGAAATGGATGCAGCATGTTCGGCTTGTGTAGAAGAATCGGAATGGAATCATGTAGGAAAATGATTGCAAACTGTGCTGCAGTAGCTATCGAGGACTAACCACACACACATGCTTTCATTTTCCATCTCAAGCATATTTTGTGCTTAGTTTAATCCATTTCCAGATACATGAGGTTATTTAGCAGTAATAGGTGATATCTTGGCAAAATTGAAGGGATCTTGCACCCCATGTTCCTGCTCACCCCATCCCAACCCATGCCATCCCAACTTGGAAACACACTCTTCAGTTTATAATTTCCAGCTCTGCAAGCGGAAAGCCCAGTTCTCAACTGGCAGCTCCTTTGCTCACAATGCTCAGAATCACACCTGGGACATTACAGTCTCCTTTTCATAAGGAACTTGGGATTCTTGTCTAAAAGATGAAACTATGAAATTAGCTAAAACTTACTGGCAAATTCCTTTTTTGGCTGCTATGTGAAGTGGTAACAGGCCATCCTTATTGGCTTTGTTAGCATCTGCTCCTTGGGACAACAGAAATTCCACAATAGGTACATGTCCATTTTTACAGGCTTCATAAAGAGCAGAGGCATTATCACTGGCTTGAGTATTTATATCAGCACCTAGGAAGGAAAAATATCTCTGTATCATGAAACTGTTAAAATCAGATGGAAGCACCATGCTTTGAATGAACACATAAACATCTCCATGACACTGGAGCTAGAAAATGTGCTGGAAGGGGATGTGAATGAGGTCATATCAGAGCAATATGAAAAGTTGATACAGTCATACAGTTCCATCATAGATCTCCACTGGTTTTTACTATCATCTGAATTTTATGAGGGAAGAGTTTAACATGAGTGACAACCATCATCTGCCAGTCCTGAATCCAGGCTCCATTCAGCTGTATCTCAAAGGCAATAACTTTAAAATGTGCTTTTCTTTATATAGCATGGCCTTTTCTTTGGATACAATAATTCCATTAGTATTTATGTTAGGCTATGTATATACACTAATCCTGAGCAGGAGTTTAGAACAGATGATCTCAAGAGGTGCTCTCCAAATTGCTATGATTATGTATTTATGATATGTGTTTATTTATATTTAACAAATTATTTATAGTCTATATATTTATACTATATATCCATTTATACTATATTTTAATTTTAGTACACATCCACATCTAGGCTAAAATAGGACTCTATAAGATGACATCTGTAATAGCACCAAGCAACAATTCTAAGCAGCTTTTATTTGGACATGCATTAGTCAATTAATATTTCATTTCAAAACTCAGTATCTGAGGCCCTATTTCTTTGTTTCACAAGGGTTGAAGTTAGGCTCCGAATGGTAAGTTTTACCACAAAAATTATAAGTATTATTAATGGACTACTAGATTATTTGGGACATTTTTTTTCTTGAGCTCTGGTGTGTACTTGGCTTCATAAACAACATGCAAGAATAAACCAAGACCTAATACCTTTTGGCCACAAACAATTTGCAATCTAGCTTTTTCTGTGCTAGATATTTAAGGCCTGAAAGCCTGGGCTTCAAACTATAATACAGTCTATCATAGTGTTCCTCAGGAAGGCTGGTCTGTATGTATCCAAAATGGGAATGACAGTTCACTGGAGTTTTGCTTCTATACCCCAATAAAGAAGCCAATCAGTCTCCTGTTTGACCATGAAAACTCCCTGACAAAGAGAACATTTCCCTGTGCTCTCACCCCAAACTGAAACATCTGTGTTGTGTTTGGCCCTTTGAAGATGTTGTAGCTGGAAACATGAGGAGAATTGCAGTGACAAAACATAACACAGAACTACATTCCTAGTGTAAAAGAAATTAAAAAGAAACTTTTTATGATGAATATTGCTCATCGTAAACAGTGCAGTGATATCATTCCCTGCATTCTCAGGGGAGCTTTTCAGGGCTTGAAACAATTGGACAGTTTTATTGGATTTTCTCCTGTGTATTTTTTTCAAAATTGAACTTTAAGGAAATCCTAATAACTATCTAAGTTGAAACATGAATCATATTCTGGCTTAGTTTCTAAAACCGTAGGCAGTGTGATGGACATATTAAACTGACTCGACAATGCTAGCTGGACAGCAGAACACATTTTCTGTTCCCCATCTCTCATCTTTCTTGGCCATACTAACAGCTTATCTCCACTGCTGTTTAGCTCTTGTTTCACAAGTGTATGACCCAGTTCTTACCTACATTGAAGATATTAGCCCACAGTGAAAATAAAATATGCCTCCAAATAGTAGTAAGGTATGTTGTGCTTATTATAAAGCTGTTTTACATGAGCAAAGCAGTAAAAGGTAGGTTTAGTGTAAACTAGAATCAAATTCACTCTGTTTATATGTTTGAACATATATACACTGGGGAGAGTGAGTCTGCTTCTCCTGGGTGTAAATCTGCTAACTACACAATAGTACTTTATCTCCTTTCAGCAGAATGCTCTCTGAAAGACCCTACACAATTCAGCCACCAGCAGCAACAGGGTTCCAGCACTTCTGCAGGCTAGGCCTTGTCTTCACGGACAGGAAAACTGAGCCAGGGAAAATGAATGGGAACTTTGAAATATTAAGATTGAAATGAGTAAAGGCATGTAACAGCACAATTGTACTCACCACATTTTGCCAGGTATCTCAAAGCTTCCAACTGTCCACTCTCAGCTGCCACAAATAAAGATGTGATCCCATAGGTATTTGCAGACTCGATCTTGGCACCCCCTTTCACAAGGATATCAATAATCTCCAGGTCATTTCGGGACACAGCCTCATGGAGAGCAGTCCATCCTCGATTGCAACGATGGTTGGTGTCAGCATTATACTGTATCAGGAGTCTTGCGGCCTCTGCGTTCTTGCGCTCACAGGCTGTTTTGGAAAAAAGGGAAGGGGACAGGTTTTTGAAAAGATTCTGGGTGTTGTGGTATCCATTTCATGTAGCATAAGGCAATATAACACAACTAGGCAATAGTGAGTAAGACCCAAGATCCATCTAGGTCAATATGAGGGCCAAAGTTGATGACAAATGACACTGTCTGGGGCTCGTAAAGGATGTGGCAGTGAAGCCAATCTTCAGCCGGGACCTGGGGGAGGCTAGGTGTCCTGGGCAGCACTTGTGCCAAGCCTGCTGCTGAGGGGAATACAGCCCAGCACGTTGGTACTAGCTGGACACCACAATGACACAAGGAGGCGATGAGGTGCAGGAGATAATTTATGAAGAACAAACGTGTTACAGAAATCACACGACCTGAACACTTTCTTTCCAAATTCTGTGCAAACCGACTCTGTATCTTACTGCCCTGGACTGCAGATGAAGCTCTATAAAGACAAGAAAAAGGCCAGAGAAGGATCCTTAGAAAACAATAATGTTGTGAGTCAGCAGCACTCTCTCAACCTGCAACAACATATAGTTCAGGACCGTGCTGAACTAAAGGTATTTTTGTGATAATTAATAGTACTTTGTTCATTTTTATTCTACCAGTTCGTTCCATTCCTTTCTGAATCCCAAAACATGAGGCTTTCCACACACTTTTACTACGGGATGCCAAACCAAAGGTACCTAGAAGCAGCAGACACTTTTACAATCCCCAATTAGCATTTGTTGTACAACGGGCAAAAGGCAGGCCAGCACATCCCATAGCAATTGTTTTTTTCTTTGAAATAGAAAATTTTCTTTTTCTCACTAGTTGAGAGATCCTGCCTTCTGGGTTTTATTCTTCCTTTTGGACATCGCCATATATTCCCCTCCCATACCTAGGTGTCACTTGTGTACTAAAAGCAGATATCTGATTTGGCACTGCTGTAATTACCTATGCATAGCTCTCCAGAGTTTAATTTGCTTCCAAATTAGGGATTAATAATTTGTTATGATAATTTTTTCACTCCTTTTTTGCTGGAGGATAAACCAGAAGATTTTTGCATCAACACTAGCACATACTAAACAACAGGTTTTCTCTGGCTAAAGGATGTTTTTGTATTATTGCTATTGTTATTACTATTACTATGAGTACTACTCCTACTACTACCACTACAGTGTGTTTAATGCACAGTTGAACAGCTTTCCTTTAGCTGACTATAAGCTAGAATTTTAAAACTAAGGCATTTTAAACTGAGCAGCTCTAATGTCAGACATCCAAAGTTGAAGACAAGATTACTACTGAATGCAGTAACATGTTTTTTTTAATGTTTTAGAGAGCTGAAAATAGTCATGGCAGGAGCACTCAATAAAAGGGGAAGGGACACTAAGGTGTGAGAGATCATCTCTTTCTCTGAATCTTTCTGATATCATGAATGTTATGTTGTACTACTAAAGGAAATGTTCTCTCTGACAAGCAGCAAAGTTATATGTCCATATTAAATGCTTTATCTACCTCACTGAATTGTTTAGAACTTGATGCATCTCCCATAGCACCCAGCCTGGCCTGGCCCACACAGTACATGAATCACTGGCATGTCTACAGTTAGTGTACTCCCAGTTCTAACAGCTACTTAGGTACTACTGTTTAGAAAAGCATGCCTATTCCTGTACTATCCAGCTTTCTGTAAGTTTACACATCCCACTCACAGCATCACATTGCAGCCCGCAGCCCACAGGGCAGCCACTACTCCTGTCTCTGATGTGGATGAGAAGAAAGCAGGTCAGACATAGCAGATACAGGGCTACTGGGAGGAGGTGCACAGTGAGTGCTGAGTTTCAGCCCCACATCGCAAGAGCGCCTGCACCTCTGCCTTGGTGGTGCCAGAAGAGCTCAGCATCCCTGGAAACACAGCCACTCACCTTTGTAGAGCGGAGTTTCTCTGGCCTTGTTGGAGATGTCGGGCTCGGCCCCAGCCTGCAGCAGGCTGAGCAGGCAGTCCAGGTTGCCCCGGCTGGTGGCCAAGTAGAGAGCCGTCTCCTCATTGAGCGTGCGCTGGTCAATTGTGCCGGGGTACGCTGTGAATAAATGGCAAGCCCAAAGACGTTACGGCATGTAGTAAGTACACATGCATCTGCAGCACCATCAGCTTTCAAAAACCTTGGAGTTTTAGGTGAGTTTTTGTTGTTTATTTTTTCTTCTTTTCCATGAGCAAAGTAAGTTAAGAATATACTATAAAGTTACTATAACTCAGATTAAGTATCTAAATCAGTCACCAGTCTGAATTAAAATGTTTAGCTCTTACCACTAGTGATGCAGAAAGCTGCCAAGTAACTGGTCTTCTGTAGCAGTTTGAAAACTATAGTAGTTAGCCACTTTCAAACACCAGCAAAAAGGTGCTGTGCTGGAACTCCAGCTAGCGGGGCCTGGGGTGAGTTCTGGAAGCTGCAGCAGCCGAGCAGCTCACAACAGCCGAGAGCTCAGCCACGACGCTTTACTGTGAGAAATCCAGGCCTTGGTAAGACCTGCCCAGATATAATTTTATCCTGAAGATACTAACTTTTAGAGGCTTCAGTCTGGAAACTTATTCTCAAAGAGAAGGTGAAATGAATATTCACTCAGAGATGTTAAAAAACCCCTTCACACACAGTCTCAGGTGAGGATTAGGCTGCTGCTAATTTTGCTTTTTAGTTTATTCATATTATTCTTCCCTTTGTAATGAATTAGTTTTAACTTCACTGACCTTTTTGCAACAGGCTCAGGCAACCCACTTGGCCATAGTATGCAGCTTCATGGAGGGGGATCCAGCCGTCTCTATTAGGTTCAGAAAGGTTTTTTCCTGATTTCATCATGTTGCATACTGCTTTTTCATCTCCATCTTTGATTGCTGCCACTACAGGGTCAAGTTCTCTTTAAAACAAGATTAAAACCTGATTACTGCTTCCTTCATTGCTGAGAAGATTTTTTTTCAGCAACATCACTGTATCATTTGGCCCAAATAGTGAAGCCCTACAGCCTATATAATAAGTATTTGTGCCCCTAAGGTGCCTTGCTACAGGGCCTGTGGAGGTAACGTTTGTCTGCTCTAATTTGACCATTCACAGCAGAAGAATCACTGGCTGGAGGTGTTGATCTCTGCCCTTGGGGTGTATGTAAAGTGGAGGTGTGACTAATCTCTGACAAAAACATTTATATTTTAGATATCTGGAGTTGGGGGATACTAGCTCTACCCATGCTCTGTACACTGCCATGAGCATCCGTGGTTGTGGTAATTACATTGCCCGCCCATGTGGCCAGGTGTTTCCATATGAGATCTCTTAAAAAGGATCAGCTTTGAAGAGAATTGACCCTTTTCATCCCTAAAGAAAATTTTAACTTTGATTTGCAGATGGCTTAGCCCTAAAGCAGAAATTCTCCATAAATCTTGTTCTTGTATTTTAAAGATACTGCCTATTTCTCTTCCTTCCATCTGTTTTCTGAAGTTAGCTGGGCCAATTATGAAGAAGGGAAGGTTCTGGTTAGAGCATGTGAACATTATACTGGTGGCCTGGGCTCTCTTTTCTTCATCCAGGGAAGATTAAAAAAAAAATAATCCCTCCACCCAAATTAAATTCTGTGCTGCCCTTCATAACAATGCCCCAGCGATCCCCAGCTGCTGTTTGAGCATTGAGTACTCAAATTTTCAGAAATTATAACCACTTTGGGCATTATAGATCTTCAAAAATGTGTCTTTGGTGTCCCAGTGAGACATATTAGGTGCTGGACACTTCTGAAAATCATGTCTTTAGCAGCCTACGTGGGAGCAGACCCACGTAATGCCTTGTCAACAGGTCCACTCTTGCAAACCTCTAAGCCAAGTTAGCAGTTTCCCAAGTAAGTGCAACAGTCAGGGGCATCTGGAACCCCAGCTGGGACCTGGTGCCAAACTGTGAAGTGTTTCATGTTATGGTCCATTTGAACCCAGCAAACCACTGCCAGGCTCCACAGGATCAAGTAACTTCTAGGCACAGGGATTGAAAGGAATGAAAAAAACATTTGGAAGGGAGGGAATATTTGAAAGCCTTTTTGCAGTAGAAAGTCATTGAAATGTGTAGAGTGATTGAAAAGTCTTAAAGTAATATTTCAGTGTCTAGCAGTGAAAAGAAAAATAACACAAAAGTAATCTTTTTTTAATGCTACCTAATTCTGAAGCTTTCAAGAGGCTCACTGTGAAAATCTACAAATAAACGTGAAGTGTGCTCAATGGCACCCAGAAGTGAGACACAATAGGCAGCCTCAAGCAAGCTTTGCTCTGACAAGCCTTCCCCTCGCCAAGCATGCCTTCTGCACAGTCCAGGCAGCAACCCACTTCTCCGAGCTCCGTAAGAGCAATGGCAGAGCACACCAGTCCTTCTGCAGAGCAACTGCCAAGAGCTGCTGCAGGACTCTCTGCTCTGCTGGAGTCACGACGCTGCCTACCAGTCACCCTACCAGGGGTCAGCAGTGCCTGAAGCAGGGCTTGTCTCCCTTCCACCCGGCTGAGCCTGCCGGCATCGTGGTGGAAGCAGGGAGCTGGCACCCTGCAGTCCGTGCAGGCAGGACCCTTGCCCAAGGCGGGCAGCAGCCCTGTGCAGGTTGGTGTGCTGCGCCTTCCAGCGCTGGCACCTGCTCCTGCTGAGCTGTGCTGGGAGAAGGCAGCACCGAATGGCTAAGGTCCAGGACAGCAAACACCGCAAAGGAGGAAGCATTTTTCCACTTCCAATGGGGACTTGCAATAAATGAATGTGGGTTATGTTTTCAGAGACAGAGAACAAGAGGATGTTGAAAACATAGGACACCTTGTGGTTTGAACTAACTCCAAAGATAAAATCTTGCAGCCCTGAAGGCAGAGAGACTGAGGAGGGAGGTGCCTGTCTCAGAGTGACTGTTAGCATCGCCAGGGTAGGAAAGCAGCATGTGATGAAGGTCATGCAGGGCAGTGACGACGGGAACAACCAGAAACTCTGGTTATGACAGAGACTAAAATGCCTCAGCAGAGTGAGATCAGAGACAGAAAAAAATGGGCAGCTCAGCACTGGAGTCCTCACCAAGCAGATCACTGGTACAGCCTCTGCAATTAGTGCAGGTTACAGGGGCAGCACTGGGTTTCATTGCCTTGCAGGGGCTGGACAAACCAACAGCCCGAAACTCACACAGGCATCATTCATTTCAGGCTGCCCAGAGGTACCCACTCTGTGCCATAAACACTGATATTAGCACTGAAAGAAAAGTCACCAAGCTGCTTCTCTGAGGATAAACTCAGGGCCTGGAGCGGAAGCAGGTGAACACAACACAGGTGCCAAGGAATAGAAAAACACACCGTTTCCAAGGTAAAAAAGTACTTCATGCCACTTGCTCCTTCCCCATAGCTGGAAGCAGTGATCTCAAGTCAGCAGTCACAAAAATAGCAAGACTGGAATGGGGGGAGATACGGGGGACAAAGCCAGGCGTTTTGCCTGAGGAGATAACAGCTAGAGCAGGCAGCTGCCCTCCTGGCTGCAGCCCAGCCAGGAGGAATTGACTGACCTTCTGTTAACTGCTGGGCTGAGGACACTGCTGTATCTCCATACCATTTACAGTACCCTGGGGACTACAATAAGATTGCTAGTTTTGTTAGGGAATAGGTTTTTATACAGGCATGTGAAATTGAGCATTTTATTGAAGATGGCTAACAGCAACAATTGGCATGTTGGGCTGGAAGAGGAGAAGGAGGACCCTCATCTTTAAAAGCCTCTGGCGCAAGGCTGCTGAAGCCATCTGTTGCTCTGTGCAAAGGTTCGTGTTACGCATGCAGGGCTGCTCACTGCAACCTCGGGATTTGGGCACAGGATAGAGTTACCAGCCTTTAATGAGTTACTGCATGCCAGGTGGGCCATGGAGGCAGTCTGCGCCTCTGGCCGGCACACAGCAAATGCGAGGTGAATCATGTTAGCGGAGACCTCAGTGAAAGCAGAGGGTACCTCGGGTCTGTGGCAGGGGTAAAAATGTGTGAAGAATCAGTTACTGTTCTGCTTGAGCCCTCAGATGTTGAATGAAGCAAACTTCTGTTGGGCTCCTTGACCTTAAATGATTCCTAAGTAAGATGAGGGGGTTTGCTGGACCAGGCTGTGGATGCTTTAGCCAAGCAAATTCCAGACCAGTACAGAAAGTTTAATGAATCTCCATGTGAAATCCTTGTTTTCTGCCTGGCTCATAGTTGGCTGTTATAAAAAACCAACACATTCTGCTGTTTGGATTTCATTAGATATAGAAAAAACGAGTATTAGAACTATGGAGGAAGCCTGAAGATCTGACGAAATCTTAACCTTATAGGTGAATCAAAATAATTACTGCCTTTCAAAGGCCAATAGCCAAGATAATAAATACTCATTGCAGAAGAGATGTATGGTGGCGTCAATTCTGAGTGCTGCAGAAGAGGTTTGGCAAAGCACGGAAAGGTTGAGGAAGCTTCTTCTCCTGGTAGCCTGATGAGATGCAGGCAGCATGAAGGAACAACATCTCCCCTGGTGAAGCCAACTGTCACCCCTGCCTGGCTCTGAGACCAGGGCTATAACAATCATGCCATCATGGTCTCCTGTGGTTTCCCAGCCATATCTTTGCTCTCACCAGGCAGCAGAGGAGGGCTAGTTTCTCCCAGCCTTTGTTGTGGATTGAACTCTATTGGACTATGTGATGGAGAAAAGAAAAGCCTGTCCTACAGTCATCACACCCAGAGGAGGAGAGAGGCATGCCATGTGTGAAGAGCACTTAATAAGAGACTTCAGTGTGGCCAAGGGGAGCTGGCAGATGACGGGGTTGAGGGAAACCTCATGTTTCAGCACAAAGAGGTTTTCAGGTACGTCAGGGAGGGCAATGTCAGCGGAGAGCCGAGGACAGAGCCTGGATCAACCAGGGTGCAGGATGAGGTGGGGGAGATTGTGAAGCTGGGTGAGGGATGAAAAGAAGAAGAGTGGTGGAGGGGGAGTCAATGCAATAGTGTATCCGGGTAAGATAGATAAAACAAAGGGGATTTGAAGTAGGTAGATAAAAAAGGCAGGGAAGAGTTTTGCACAGGACACAGATAGGTGCTCCTACAACACTTTCCCTCTCTTCATCGGATAGCTAAAGGCAGGTGCATGCATGTACTCCTCCCCACAGAGATCTATAATAAAACCATCGTGGTCCAGACACCTCCATTACAGACAGGTATTGGGGCAGAGCTCAGGCTACCCCCTTCCCTGTCTGCTTTCCTCATCCATGGCTGTGTTCACCTAAGCTTATTTACAGCCCCTGCCAACAACAACACGTGGCCAGAAGGATCAAAGTCAGTCAAGCTGCCTTCCTCCTTGACCAGGTAAGATGTGGAAGGACTCCCCAGCCCCCTAAATGGGTGCAGGTATTGCTGGGAACTGGCACAGCATCTTGGGAACATTTATGAAAGATTTAGTTTGAGGGACTGGACTTTCTCACCCTGTTTATATACTGCAATAAAATGTTTTCCCCACTGTAACTGTGAACTTAATACCAATGCAGCGCCTCCTCTACCATGTTGATACAGGAGCCAGCCTATATGAATAAACCACAGAGCGAGCATCCCTGCTGTCCTTGTCACCTCAGAGCTACGGAATGACTCGGAGTCCCTGAAACACGAGGGATGGAGAGGGATGAAGGGGGGGAAGAAAACAAGGTAGATGTGAGGTGGGTCACCTGCAAGACCCTGGGCATGGTCCAGGCCAGCTGGGAGGTCGGAAGGAAGAGCAGGAAGGCAGTGAGGGTGCGGTGCAGGTATCAGCAAGACCTTCTCCAGGTGAACATCACCATTTCCCCCCACCAGACATCACTGCCACCCAGAAGAGCTGTGTCAGGGAGAGAGTGGGTAGCAAGGCTTGTTTTAGCCACAGGGGAAAGCGGGAGAGAGAGAGGAAGGCACTTACACGGGCTGGGATGTGCTGAACAGGCTGCCGTCGTACCTTCGCCTGACCCCCGAGGCTGCCCCCAAGCTGGACGTCTGAGCATGACCTCTGGGCTGGGCCGCCAATCTGGAGTGGTGATGACATGAATGAAATAAAGAGAAATACTCCGAATAGGAGAAACAGGTCATGTTGAGGCAGAAACAGAGACACACATCCACGGAGACAGAGCAAGAAAGCCTGCCGGTCAGGGCTTTGAATGAAAGCAGATGGCCACGGCTTGCTCTGCGCTGGATTCAGCTGCTCGCTCGGCTGGAGATTATTTTTGGCCCTCTGAGGAAGCGTCAGGGGATTCAAATGACCATATAAGACAACAGTGAGGTTAACCCTACCGCCACCGCACAGGAAGCAGGCAGGGGGTGAGATGACACTCATCACCTCTGAGGTGCCATGCAAGCAGGTTGGAGGCAGAGGTGGAGGAGGACCCAGGGCCCCCAGCTGCCAGGTGCGTTTCCAGCTCAGGTCTCCCAGGTGGAGAAGAGTTCAGCAACGCTACAGATCTGGAGCTACAAGCTGCAAAGGTTTTCCCTCCAGTGGGAGGTCAAAAGCTGCTGGGTGGTGGCAAAGGCAGGACAGGCTAATGCACAGAACTGCAGATGTCGCCTTTTGCCAAAATAGCAGGTGTCAAAGGACCCCCAAGGAGGACAGAACCATACAGCCAGGGAAGCACTGATTCTCCCACACACTGGGTCCCCACTGCAGAGCTGACAGTACAAGAGCACCGTAACGACACTGAGAAGCCAGGACCTTTGGTGGGAGCAGGACTGTCTGCTGTACAGCATCCTTATTCCACAGCTATGAAGCACGCTTACTGCTCCCCACATTGTCCCCAGTTTCTCAGCCTTGGAAACCAAACAGTCACAGGTGGTAATGAGCGAGGCGTCAGAGGTTGGTGGAATTATGAGAAAGGAAGAGGAATAAAACTTCAGTTACTCCCAGCTTATTTAAAAAATTTAGTTTAAAGGGATATTTTTCCTTGGTTATGAGGTGACTTTGTAAGCTTTGTAAATCTGCCTTCCCCCTCCCTTTAGAAACCTGCCTTTTAAAAAAATGAAAGGAGAACAATGCCTGGGTTTGAAACTGAGCGGGTCTCTGTAACCCACAGCTCAGCATCACAGGGGAGGGGGACACTGCCACGCTTCGGTGTCTGGAGCAGCTCTTGGCTGAGAGCGGTGGTTTTGGGGCCAGATTCTGATCTGAAATACCTACATCCTTTAAAGATTGCAGTATCTAAAAGGTAGCAACCTCACACTGTTTTCCATACCTATTTTTGTTCTCTTTCCTATGTTTTCCTATAACAAATGCTGTGCTCCTTCTCTGGCAAAACCTAGATGTACGCTGTTCCGCTGTGGGGTAAAGGAGCCACTGGCTTTGGCAGGGCTTCTGTTGTTCAAGAAAGCTTGTAGCAGTGCCCCTTATTTTACTTGCTGCTTAAAACAGAGAGCATCAAGCAAATTCTCATTTCACCGTAAGGGTGTAAATTGTTGACCTCATCAGATTTATAGCAGACTCCAGCTTTCAAATTAATGACAGACTCGCAGAGCAGCCGCTTAGTAAAGCTAATTAGAAAGCACGTGTTTTATCTGGGGAAGCTGTTTTTCTCCTCCCGGGCTGGGTGTTTGTTGGGCTGGCGTGGCTCAGGCAGGCATTTACTCACCTTTGCCAAGGGTAGAGGCGGTAGGGCGGGTTGTGGCTGCTGGCGCTCCTCGCCCGGACCTGCCACCATCGACTTCTGGTGGGCAGCTGCCTGGCCCACAGGGTCCTCTTGCAGGCTCTGCTGGATGGCCATCTTTATAAGCTCATCTTCACTCAAGCTGCTGTACAGACTGTATTCCTCACAGCCTATTGTCTGTCTTTGAGTATTTGCTGCTGTTGTAGCCATTTTTGGGTATGTTGGATTATTTTTTTTTACTTTCCTGTAAAAGGAAATTGTGATCATCAAAATCTAGGAAATGAAAGAAAGAAACTCAACTATCTTGTGCTTTTGTTCAGCTCTGCCTCTTGATTAGACTGACCAGAAAACCCTTTGGAAATCCTTCACCAGGGAGAGAATGTTATCAGCCAAAATCTGCATGTAACCTTAATGAACCAACTTCTTTCCATCACACAGAAATAACTGATATAGCTGGTGTTTTAAAAAGGGAAGAAAGCTGCTGCAAGAAAGGTAGGTTTTTATCTACTTATTCTGGTTACCACAGCTCAAAAGAAAAATAGGTAAAGGAAATCCCCATAAGATTAAAGAGATACAGGTTTGAAAAGAATTGAATGCCAATAGACATCCCTGTTTATTGGGCTTTTAAAAATTTATTTCTTCCTCTAATTGCAGAAAATTAAGTGAATAAGTTTGTCTGTCACTGGTTTTCTGCAAGGGCAGGTTCTCCACCACAAAGTATAAAGGGACTTCGTGGAGTAATTTTTTCCACCCTATCTGGAGATCTCTCGAGCAACATGCAAAGCTGTTCTTTGAAGTGTCACTCAGCTAGGAGAACAACACGACACTGCTCAGTTTCACTTCTGATTTTTTGCTTTTCACAGAAGAAAGTTCAAGGTCATGAGCTTTAAGAATTACGGTCAGACTCTCTTCTAAAAAGTGGTGGTTGAGAGCTGGGAATGTGAGGAAAGGGAAACATCAGGGCACGCTCAGCAATCACAGAATGACTGTGAACGATCACCACAGCATGGACTCAAAAAAGGCAAAGTCAGTCCAAAATACTGTGGTATTTCTAGCAGCAATGGGGGATTGTTAATGTCATGAACAGTACGTTGCCCTAGCAGGATGGCATCCAGATGCCAAGGGCCACTCTGGCCACCAGTGTTCAAGAGCCAAGGGCTTATTTCGTGGGAGGATATGGAAAAGCTTGCCTCTTTTAAAAAGATGACAGCCAAGGAGGAATAGGTTTGCTTTTTATAAGCCCACCAGTGAGCAAAAACTCCTCATGCCAGGAGATTGCCCAGCTCTAGCAGTCCTCACTGCTGCGTGCTTGCCCACGACGACGTGACCTGAGCTCCTCCTGACCTGGAGGAAATGGTAGCTCCTCAAATGGCAACAGAGCTGTATCTATGCATGTCAAGACACTCATGTTTGTTCCTTCATCCATAATTTTTAAACAAAGAAACTAATATAGAGTTTAAATAAACCTCAAGACCTTGAATCCAGCTCTAAGTAGCTTAAGACCTTGGATTTAAGCTTTTTTGTTTCAGAAATGGTAATAGTTTTCGCATGAACAGCCACATCCGACTCCAAGCACACCCCAGAAGTGGCGAGAGTTCAAGATAAAGGGACGCCCAGCAGATTCAGATTGACATTATGATGCCTAACAACAAAGGATATGTTTTACAGCCATGAAAACTGTCAAAATAAGACCTTCTGTTGCTGTAAATAATTAAACCCAACTTTCTTGTGTTTTTTTGTTGGTGGTTTTTTGTTTTTTTTTTTTAATTTTCAGCCTGATCTCTCACAGCTGCTGTTGGTTACCTTCTCCAGTGACAGCTGGTGTGCCTCAGCCTTGCTGTCCCAAGGAACCAAGCACAGGCATTGAACCGCTGATAGCTCCCCTACGCAGCTGCCACCCACCCTTTTGTCCAGTTGCTCTGGTACCTGGTACCTGTGTTCCAGCCCACGCCTGGCCAAGAACCGTGACACAGCTTTGTTTTCCCAGCAGCTTCTGCTGCTGCTTGGCTTGCTCAACTCCTGGCATGCTGGGCAGCACTTCACAGGCCATCGGCCTAGGTACTCACTTAGTAACTGGTGCGCCGCAGATCCGTGAAACCCACGGGCTGGAGTCAGAGGGCTTGTCTGCACATCTAGGCACTGCAATGCCTAAATGTAGGGACCTGGCCCCAGTGGTGACTCAGAGACCTAAACTAAGCAGTTAATGGAGAGGGCAGGATCTGAACGTAATCT
Source organism: Eurypyga helias (assembly GCF_000690775.1). Classification (NCBI taxonomy): domain Eukaryota; kingdom Metazoa; phylum Chordata; class Aves; order Eurypygiformes; family Eurypygidae; genus Eurypyga; species Eurypyga helias. The sequence goes on along the minus strand of NW_010232688.1, from coordinate 43,029 downwards.
CCTAATGGAGGTGATGCACAATGACTCTTTGGAGGAGCCCAGAGTGGAGATGAAAGGGCAACCTGCATCAGTAGAGCACGTGGCACAGATGCCTCTTCTCGTCCTCCCCAGCCCCACTGTGAGCACCCTGACAGCACAGGAGGCAGAGCAGGCAGCGGGTCCAGCCTCACCGTGCTTCTGAGGTGGGTGTTAGAGTCCCTGGACTCTGACAGGACACCACTACCAATGCAACTCTGCACTCCAGCACAGAGGGCTTATTCAGGTGCCTCTCTAAATCCTCAAGGGATCTACATATAAAGGCCATTTCTGGACATCTTCCTCTCCCTCCTTTTGTTTCATGCCTCATTGAGGTACACGGAGGGAAAAAGAAGATTTTGAGTGTGGGAGTCATTCCTGTTTCACCCTCTTATTCTTTGTACGGGTTAACTGGGTCCCACCCACTTGCAGAGAAAAGGGAGAACCTCCCCTGCATGTTGGTGATCCTCACTAATCTAAATATTTTGACAGGAGTCCCACAGAGTGCAGAAACAACAGTGCTGGCTGCAGCTCTCACCACTGACTCATCCTGCAGGAAGAAACATTGCGGGGCCCAAAATAGAGAAAGCTTTCAGTTCTGCTCATCAAACTGGCACAACCCCAATGAAGGTGTGAGGGTCACATCATGGGGCTGCAGGAGCTTTTGGGCCCATCCTGACAGCCAGGGGCAGCCGTGGCTGTCCTGACCCTTAGCAGAGATGGTTCTAGTTGGGCTTGAATCCACTCTTGCATCCCTCTACCTTGCTTGGGCTGACCTGTGTGGTGTGTCTGACCGAGGCAGGAGGCACAACACGTGTCTTCCTCCCTGCAGCGTCCTGTGTGATGGTCTCGAGCACAGCAGAACTGCCACCCTCCCCTTCTACCTGGAGATGCTTTTGTTTGAAGCTACAGAGCCATGGTGCTCAGGCATGGGCTTGAGTTATTTCTGTACCCAGCCTCAGTGAGCCAGCTGAGCTGCAGTAACAGGCCAAGCCGCTGTCCTCAGCTGGAGGCTAACGCAGAGCAGCCTGATTGGGTTTAACCTTCTTTCACTGCAGCTGAGCTCAGTGGCATCACCTGGTGCTGCTGCGGCTACCCAGACCTACCTTGGCTCAGCTGACACAGCAGAATGAAGGCATCCTCATCTGTGGCCCGTGGTGAACTACCAACTGCAACCTTATCAAAGCCCACTAGACTAATGTGCTATGAGCTACATATTTTCCACCTCTGAAACAAAGGTGTAAAAAAAAAAAATCGATCTTTGTTGCTAGAAATGGTTGAACCAGTTTGGATAAGTAAGATCCAGCCAAAATGGTCTTTCTAAATGCATCCTGAATCTATTTGCCTGCTCTAGGCCTGCTTACTGTAGGTTTAAAGTATCAGAATCAGATTTCTAAGTTTACTGTTCCCCATAATGTCAGGGGTTTTGGGGAGATTTTGATGTTTGGCTGGCCCCTGCATTTCTCTGGCAGCCCAAGAGCCTACTCTCACATGCAGCCAGCACACAGCGTTGCATCTGTTGTAAGAGCACAACCTCATTTTTAAAGCTGTGGGTATAGTGCCTCTATTATTCCTTAGAGGTGCTTTGCCTTCAGGTCTGAATGGCTCCATTAGTGATCTGTCTTGTGGAGACACGTCTTTGCATACTTCTGCCTGCACTGCCATTTAATATCTTGGTCTGGCAAGATCTTCTGGATCTAAATTTACATCATCATTTCCCCATTGGGCCTGATCCTGATCTCCTGGCACAAACAACATCCTCATCTGATTGCCATCCCTATTTCAGCAAGAGTTTGTTTATTTAGGTGTAGAAATCAGGCTTGTGCCATGCAGAGGTAACTCAGCGTCTTCAATGACACAAGGGTAAGGGTAGTTAGCCTGACGGAGGCCAGGCTGTCATACTCCCACATGCATTAATGGGCAGCTGTTCCTGGCAGATCTTGGAAACCACTGGTACTACTCCCCAGGGTGACTATTGGTGACCGCTCACATTATGGTAAAAGCCACAGACAAACACAAGTAGGTTGCTATTATGTTTGGACTACAGGCTCTGTCAACATACAGTGTTTGGGAGAATGGGCCTCTGATCCCTGATGCAACATAAATAAACAACAAGGATTACAGCTGGAACACCATTAGCATCTGAAACAACTCGTCCCCACTGATAGTACTTCCTTAAAGAAAAGCTAAGCAAGGCTGCCTGTCCTCCTTCAATAGCTCCCAGGCAGCAGAATTAGCAGAATTACTTCTTGCTGTCAGAGGAGGGTGGCAGGTGAGTGACAAGGTCATTTAAGGGAGCAGAGCCAGGGGCTTCGCCTGCCTTTGCACTGAGTTTACCCCAGTCAGCTTGTAACTCAATACAGGACCTCAGTATTTATGGCTCAGGGTCTGATAAACCACATTTCTAAAAACAAAAACAAGCCTTTGAGAGGCTGCAAAGAGAGAAAAGAGGAGCGGTTTGCTCGTTTTTACTTTTTGCAAGGAATGACTGAGCTCCAGCTTCTGCGGATACGTGTTTGCCTTTACTTCTGAGCGCAGCAGGAGCGCGCACCGGGGGAAGGTAAACACGGCTGGAAATCATCACAGCCTCCACTTTAGCTCTTACTGCGGCACCTTTCAGGCCAGATCCTTTGCTGGCAAGGGAAAGAAACTACACCAATTTACAGCACTTAAAGTACTCACATTTTTTGCTGCATTTTAGGTCTGTTTCCAGATAAATCTTTGCAGTTCTCCAAGGATATTATATTGGTTAACTACTGCTGGGAAGCGAATGATTTTTTAAACCCAAAGATTTTCGGTGCCCATCAAATCTGCCAGAGCTGGGACATCAGAATAACAACACCTCATGCTGTCCGGCTGCAGCAACAGACAAATATATTTTGTAATGACAGCTTAGGCAAACTGGTCAGGTTCTAGCCCAGTGCTGAAGGAGCAAAGCCAGGCTTCCCAAAGGAATCCTCCAAGCAAACAAATCCCCTGGTCCAGCCCCAGCTGTCAAAAGAGGTCACCTATCAGTCTGGCATATGTTACAATGCCATCAGATTGTGACTCTCCGCAAATTCTTAACTGGAAATGCATACACCTGCAAGCTCTTATTTCTTCTCAGAAAGCATTCATTCACACAGTGACCAGTGCAATGGTAGCTTCGGGCCATACCAACTGGGAATTTAAAATGAAAGAAATCTTTTGCTGACATAATTATTTTTTCCTTCACACTGTGCCTTGCACACTATGTTGTACCTTATCATGTTGCCACAACCACAACAATTATTTCTGAGCAAGCTATTACAGGGAGAAAGACATAAGCATCACCTGCAAATAAAAGAAAAATAAGGAAATGACAGAGCTACAGTTCTGCTTGCCACCAGTGAGTGTTTTAGGGTTTATTTGGAAAAAAAAACAAACAACAAAACAAAACAAAAAACCTAGAAGAAAACCACAAAAACTCCCAAGACTGCGTTACGGTGTTAGGGTACAAACTGCTTTAGGAATAAATATTTACATAGGCATAGCAAACTGACCGATTGAAAATGCTAAATAAGTTCAAAACATGCATATTTGCATTACCTTTTTGTTCTGAAATAAAAGGGTAATAATACTGTTGAAATAGGTTATCTCCTTGATTAAGTCTTAATTCAGAAAATCTTCACTGGTATTCATCTCCCTGCTTTGCCTGGATGTTTCGATCAACTGCAGGACAGCTTTGAAACACTCTTGCTTTGAAGCCCGGAGTTTATTTCTGGATCACCCCATGATCAGCGAATACAAGCCAAAATATAAGTTGTTCTGAATCTCAGATTTCCTGTTTGAAGATGCACGGCAGAAACTTTTACCCATCCTAAAGTTCTTCTTTGTTGCATTATCTGAAGAACTTCACTTCATCAAGCATCCTGTAGCTACATGACACAATGTTGACCTTTCTATTACATCATTATTTATTGTCCCTGACAAGTAGACCATATATGGACATGTTTCTGGAACCTAAAGAAAAAAAAGAATTGACGCATAATTTTGAATTAAAATATGTTGTCCTGGAGAGTTTTATTTACTTGGGGAGAAGGGAGCTCAATTTGCTTTTCTTTTAGCTGCTGCTTGTTAAACAAAACAGGCAAACATTAGGTGGGTATTTATTGATGTTTTAGAGTGGTTCATATGTTTTTAAAGCGGCAAGTTTGAGACTTCAGGATTCCAAAAGATGACAAAAGCAGCCGTGAACCTGTTCCAAATAGTATTTGTAAGAGCTTACTACTGGGAAAGAACTGTTCCCATACCATGCAAATGTGAATGACAAACCTTCTCTTTAATGTCTTGAGGCCATAAATGTGAAATGGTAGCCATCTTCCCCACACCTGGCAAAAGGCAAGCTGGCCAAGGAAGAGATAGCACTGATCTAGGGATGAGCTACAAGAAAACAGCCAGGCACCTACAGAACTGATACTTGGATTAGCTGGAACAGGGGGATGATACTCAGTTTGGGAAGGTTTCTATGTATTTATCCAGCTAGTATGATGAACGAAAGGAAACTGTAATACATTATCAAAATTATGGCTATCCATCTTCCTTCAGCTCTTGCCTCACTGATTCTTGCGGCAAAACATTGCACATAAAGAGAATAAAGCCTAGATTGCAATGGGTCTAATTTCTTTTTCGAGTACCTCAGGCTAGCTATACTCACCCTGTCAGTGCATAAACACCCCCATCCAAGGCTTAGCAAGAGCAATCTGGAAGGGAACCAATTTAGCAAGACCGTATCATCCACTAATACATGATCCCGTCCAACTCACCTGCTTCACTTGTAGGATCTTTCAGGACCAGCATCATTCCCTCTCCATACTTGCTTCTTGATCCGACTTGCCCTGGCATGACAGGATAGCCGGCACATGGCACGTCCCCCTACCCTGCTGCCTGCAAAACCCTCTGCCCCTCATGACTAGTGTTAGGGCTGTTGTTTTGTCTGAAGTTAAGGACATTCAGCAGTTACTGTGGCAGGCAAAGGAGCTCTGGATGTCGTCACCAAGAGGGTGTGAAACTCTTACGCCCTTGACAACATGTCAGCCAACCCTGCTTGACTTTTAAAAAACACCCAACACTTTTTTTCCCTGATATTACTTTAAGATTGTAACCATCCTTGGCTTAAAACCAAGAGCGAGTATCTTCCACATTTAACCCTTCTGCATGCCTTTTGGCAGTCTCTCATTGGATCCACACCCTTGGCACTCTTATGGCCTGCTTGATGTCCCACTGACCGCAAGGAAAAACGCCGATACTGTGATGCAGATTCATGCTTGGCAAAGGCAAGGGTGCCTCTGTCTCCCAGGATGCACTGATTAGAAAAAAGACACTGGGCCTCAAGGTCCCATCAGCTGTGAACTTTGCAAGTGGTTCCTCGTGCCATTCACACCAAGCACACTGGAATTCCCTTCCCTCCCATATTTCTGGGTTTCCTTGCAAAGCCCTGTGCACCCCTTTTTATGTGTTTGGAGCTCCTACAAATGCTGCTGCACCATTTTCCAATAAGAGTGCAGGACCACTTCAGAAGATCTATTTTCAGATACCACTAACTCTCCCTTTTGTCTTCAGTAAATCATTTAACTTCTCTGTGTCTCCTTTTATACATTAGTGAGGTGGAAATAATCAAATGCATTAACTTTAGAAAAGAGCCCAAAATTCCTTGCAGATGGGAAGCCAACAAGACTGCTTATATGGATAGAAGTTGCCATATAAGACCTTATTTAATTTGTATCTCTGAAATAGTTTGGTATCCTTAGAGGAAAACCTCATATAAGTTTGAAATATTAATTACAGAAATATTACTATACAGGAATGAAATAATACATTTGGGGTTTGATTTTTTCCCCCAATAAAACAATGTTGTGGCTTTATTACAACACATCCAAAGCATAATCATAACAATCATTATGATTTATTAGCATTGCATCAGGTTTGCTAATATTTCCCCTGGGGCGTGCACAGTTATAGACCTGCATTTTCAGCTTAACCCCGACATTCCGAGAGATTACAAAATGTCACCTGCAAAAATAAATACTTAAATTTATGCTATTTTCTGGGACAGATTTCAAACTCAGACACTGCATATTAGACCTGTTTGCTTTCTCTTTAAATAGAAAATTATGGAAATAGCCAACTCATGCTGGTGGGGGAGTCAGCTAGGGTCTCACAAACAGGGTGCAATAAAAGAGATTTGAATCTGTGGAAGACAAAGGATGACCTCATAAAAATAACAAATGGTGAAATGAACAGCAAGATTTGCTTTATTCTTCATGTTTCCTCAAAAGAGCCAACAGAAGTCAGGTTAGGAAAGCACATTTAACATTTCCTTAACTTTGGATTTGCACAGAGTCTCTACTTCTGTTAATGGAATTAAGTAGCCCTTCACCTCTACTAAGCCCTTCAGGCCAACTAAACTACACAACTGAATCAGGCAAAAAGCAAAGTTCATTTGTGCATCCCGGGAGACCAATGAGCTTGTTACAGACTCACGCCATGTGCAGAGCTGCCACAGATGTGCCATCACACGTTGAAATGCAGGTGAGAATGGGCATTAGCACAAACGGCGTTCCTGTCCATAGCTGGTAACTACCAACGACGACTAACTCTACTGCATCCAAACGCTTGGCTCAAGGGTGGCTGTTCTGAAAGGAAGAAAATACTGATTACTTGTTACAGGAACAGTCCCTGGACAGAAAATCCTCACAGTACTTCGCTACAGAAGAGCACTGTATTTCACTGAGTGCACAGACCTAGGGCACACGTCTCCGTACCTTTCACCATCCTATCCCAGTGAGCAGAATAGGATGCATTCAGTGTGCTTCCATCAGACACCCTCAGAGATTAAATGCAAATGCCAGAACCAAAAGCAACCCTCCTGCGCCTCCTGCTATACAATGCATGTTCAAATAACAAGAAGACAGAAACTCCCCCAGGGGAAGAGGGTTTCAATTTCCTTTGCAAGAACTGATGATTGCTTTGGCCCCAGCACCCTGAGAGAGGCAAGGAGCCAGAGGCACTTGTATGGGAAAAGGTGCTGCACATGCCCAGGGGTAGGTAATACCATTTACATCACTTCTTGCTGACTCTGCTGCCCAAAGTCTTCAGGGCTGCAAAGAAGTAGGTGTTTTGAGATCACTCTACCCAGAATCTAATTCCCCTTACTGGAGGAATTTATCCTACGCTAATGGCTCCTGACTCACCCTCAAGCCAGGCTGGACTTCATTTCAGTGTTCAACTTCCACCTCTGCACAGTGGCTTCTCACAGAAAATTTTAGCCTTTCAGATACAGACAAATAGGAGTGCTCACTCCCCTGGAAATATGACATGAGCACAAAGGGGAACACCTCGTATCCGGGGTCCTAAGCCCCATTTCAGATATCTGATGACTCAGCCTGGACCTACCCTGCCAGTGAGCTTTGGAGAACGTGCAGCTACTACAGTCACTGCCTCTCTGCAAATGTCATCATAAGGTCACATCCACTGACTCAAACTGAAAGAAGAATCAGTCAGAGGGAACATGAAATGCTAATACAAAGCGAACACAACCCAAAGACTACATAAATAAATACATGTTCCTTGGAGGAAGAGGGAAAGCATAAACATTATCTTTTAGTTACTCTTTGCAGTGCAAATACCATTTATCTTATCTTAAAATGTATGTTAGTAAGAATTCTAATGAAGGACTTGTCTTTTTCCTGACCTTTACAAAATCCACAAAATTCAGAGCTGCTCCTGCAACACCATTGCTCCAAGGTTCTTGCCAAGGAGGACGAAGATGGGCATGGCAACAAGAGACACAGGCTGCTGTGAATAGCAAAGGTCTGGGGAAAAACAGAGGCAGAATAGACTGTGCTAAAGGACACTGCACCATCATCTCTATTTACCCAGTGCTGTTTTTGCTGTATGGTCATATTCATGTGTAATAAATACAATATCTGAAGGCCCGATTAAATGAACTGTCCTTTATACTGCCACTGAGAAAGTTTCATTGTCCTGCACTGACTGCTTTGAGCACTCAAGAGAGTGGACCAGAGGTTTATGCCTCCTTTAAGTTCAAATCACAAATGCAACAGGTTTGTTTTTCAGGACTGACATTTAATTATTTGCCCTACATCTCTCAGGTTAAATTTAGAGCTAAATTTAGGACAAGTGTCTGGACAGAATGTCATATGACACCAGCGTATATGTGGTGAACAACATGCCACACGAACATGTAACATTCAACTCAGTTAAAAATAACTGTACACTTACCTAATTCATCCGGACTCTGCCTACTGACCTGGTAAGCAGACAGTGCAATAATAAGAGTCACAAGTGTACTGAGGGAAGAGACATCACTAAAAGCAAGAAGACAGAAACAAAATATTTTTCGGTATTTGTTCTTTTTTTATTTGTATCAGGAAATGATTACTGTCCCATAATAATTTCTGCATGACAATCTAGATTATCTTTAAAAAAAGGATATAATAGGTACATTAGAATGAAATTGGGAGAATTGTGGAGTTGTTTTCCCACCAAAGTGAGAGATCTCTGATTCCTCACGAGCAGAGTTAAACAGCTGTTAAAACTCCTACCCTAAGCCTAGAAGAGGACAGATTCTCTCACAGTAAAGAAATAGCTTCCTACATACATGGTTTCCTCAGCTACAACAGGACTAGATGATGGCAGCCATCATGGCTGAGGCAGGGAGACACAGATCTCTAAAATAAGCAACATTACCTTCCTGAGCTGTGTTTGGAGAGCATAGCTCAAGGGAAAACCCAAGTACAGGGAAAAAAAACCCCAACTGTTATACAAGTGTCAAAACCACAAAGTGAGATGGAAAATCTGTTTAACACCTTTATGGATAAGATAAGAACAAGCACGACAGCACAGATGAAGGCTGGTCTAAGGAGCTGAACTTCAGCCCAGCTGCCTTGATGTTACCGAGAGCTGTAACAATAAGCAGGATGCATTTTCTCCATTCGAGATGCGGCTGTGCATCTGTCCTTTGGCATTTACCTAGGCCCACCTTGCCAATAAGGAAATGTTGAGGTGTTTTCACCAGGCCTTGGATGATGGGGATGCCGGTGCTCTGGCCATGTGTGGGTGATGGCCATCATTGCCAAACTCTCTGGAGTGAGGAGCTGGCAGCATCCGTGGCTCCTTTCTGTGGAAACATCCTTATAAATCCCAGCTGGTGCAGAGGGTCCCTGTCCACCTGACCTACAGCCTGGCAGAGGGAAGGTCACTGGGATGAGAGAGAAAATGCTGAATGTTGCTGGCCGTCACACAGAGGGTCTGAGAGCTGTAATGTGTAAATGGCTATCAGGGTGCAGGGAGAGCGCCGAGGCAGTGCGCAGTGCTGCTGAGTGAGGGGAACCTGTGGTCCTGCAGCAGCTGAGCAAGGACAGGGTTTCATTTCACAGCATTAGAAATGGGATACAAAGAGCTCCCTGGGTCACTAGGTTGCAGCTGGTCCAGCCCAAAAGGAGGGGGTTGATGCTTGACAGTTGTCTAGTAGCTGCAGGGAGCATGTGCAGGCTCAGTTTGGGTAGAGGGGCCAGGATAATTGATCACACCATGAGCTACAGCAAGCACTGCCTTGTCTCCTCATCCAAAAAACTCTCACCTTCGGTGTCATGATTTAACCCCAGTCAGCAACTAAGCACCATACAACTGCTCACTCACCTCCCACTCCCCCAGTAGGATGGGATAGAGAATCAGAGGACAATGGAAGAAAACTCGTGGGTTGAGATAAGAACAGTTTAATAATTGAAAATAAAGGAAATAAAATTATAATACTACTAATACTAATATGTAATGAAAATATTACTATTAACGCTAGTAATAATATGTAATGAAAAGGAGAACAACAAGAGAAAAAAAAACGCAAATCAAGAACCACTCACCACCTGCCAGGCAATGCCCAACCAGTCCCCAGGCAGCGAGAGCCAGAGCTGGAGACAGTGGGAGACAGAACCAGAAAGAGATGAGAGCCCTGAGAACCAGACCCCCAGGTAAACTCCCTCCTGCTTATATACTGAGCATGACATATTATGGCATGAAATGTCCCTTTGGTCAGTTTGGGTCAGCTGTCCTGGCTGTGTCCTCTCCCAGCTCCTTGTAGAGAAGAAGCTGGGAACACAGGTGCAGAATGAGAAACTGAAAAAGCCCTTGGCTTAATGTAAACATTGCTTGGCAACAAATAAAAATGTTAGTGTTTTGTCAACGTTCTTAGCAAAACTCCAAAACACAGCCTCATACTAGACACTGTGAAGAGAATTAGCTCTATCCCAACCAAAACCAGCACACTTAGGTGGGACAGTCTCTTGGGAATAAAGCAAGGTACATTACTGTGTCAGTGTAAGGAAATCTGTCCATCCACTTTGTGCTTGCTCTCCAGATAGCAAAGCACTTTGCTATCAGCACAGTGCCTTTCAAAAGTGCTTAAATCATGTTTACCATTTTTTCCTTTAATGAGTGATCTCCTTTTGACCTGAGATTGTGAAACAAGTTTAGACATCTTAAGCTGCTCACACTATATATGAGTGCAGGTGGGTCCATGTAGTGTGTCAAAGACACTCCTATTGAAATGCTGCTAAGACTGAGTAATTTCTTGGTTGGCATGTTCTGTTTTTCATGAAGATGGTTTTGCTTCCTCTGCTGCAATTGTACATCATGTCTGTCACATTAGTTGCGGTCACAGTTATATAACATGGATTAATATCTGATTTAATCTTATTTTCTGTTGTTCGGTACCTACAAATCAATCAGGCCAGTGGTCAGCTTAAATAGACCACATAGGCTGACACTGGTGTTTTAGGAGCATTTGCTAGAAATTTCTGACAAGATGATTTGTTCCCCTCAGAGATGTCCTGCCACCTATGAAGACTGCTTTAAATCTCCAAAATTTGGCACTTTGCAACCTTTCCAAATATTTTTCTGGTTTTTTTACTTCTCAGCAGTCCTGTTTTCATGTAACGCTGAACCCAAATGTGAATCTTGATAAGTTCTGTGTCTCCATGACATTTTGAAGCAATGACTCCAAGAGCCCCAAATAGCACATTTCTGGTTACTGTCAAACTTCTGACTGCCTCTTGCTGTGTCCAGCAGCAACACGTGTGTGGCTTTGAACACCAGGAGCAAGGACCTCCATCCCCAGTGGATGCTGGCACTGTGAGCCAGGCAGTAGCAAAAGCCAGGCTGCATGCACCAACCCAGCTTTTGACACACTGAGGGACACGGAAATGGCACTGGGTCATGCTGCGAACACGGAGTTCAAGTTGCACAGGAAACTGCGGCTAACTTTAAAACACAGTCAGAGAAAAAAACAATCCCAAACCCCATACATGCATCGGAACTTCACTTTTGCAGGCAGCAGCTCTTGATGAACTTGGCAGCATGCTCACCAGGGCAGCCTGTGCAGCACACGGCATCAGCAGAGCTTTTGACATATTCATGTCCAGCCAGACCCAAACTGCTCCTATCACAAAATAGTGATTGGTAGTGTCAATTTTCACCAGTGTGAAATGTCTCTGGCTATTGGTTCACAGCTCAGGATGTGAATAGAAATGGAGTGTTTCATAATTTTTTTTTAATTTTTAAATAGGGGGAAAAAATGGAAAGTTTTACCAGAAAACACTGGAATAATTGGAGGGTGCTGTCCTCATCACTGATCTCTGTAACCACAATCCATACCACATTTTTGGTCTCAGGATCAGTTTGCTTCTGTCCTGCATCACATCTGTACAACAAAGCATGAGGACCAATATTCGTTTAGTGTGTGTGTGTGCTCAGGTATTTTGTTCTCAGTACCAGAGAAGCTGATGGAGTCACGCTGGAGCAAGTAAGGACAAAGCAATCGCTCAAAACCCACTAAGGTCTCATAACACGCTGGAAATAACACACATAAATATGCAAAGAAAGGATAAATAAACCAGGCTTTACTAACCTTTTCTTTCCCTCGTGTAATTATTATTTATGACAAGCTATTATCGTCTCTTCCGACCCTTCTGTCATGCCAAACACACACATGAGTAAGTATGTGCTCTCTCTCTTCACGTGTGTATGTGCACACGTACAGATACCTTATTGCAAATCTGCTGTACTTGGGTGAAGAGGGTGAAATCCTTCACAGGCACAAATTAGTATGGCACGAGAGTAGCTGGGGAAAGTATTGCAGAAGGTGCAGGCTTTTTCCAGTTTTCTTCTGGTAAAGAATTCCTTCATATAACTAAAACACTAAAACTTTACTCCCGGATGCTTTCCATCCATCCTTAAGTTCTTTACTGAGTACTGCAAAATTGACAGGAAAGGCCAGGGAACGCAGTCTTTTGCATTTGGTCATGTAAAGAATGCACAGATCTTTTGCTACTAGAAATCAGTATATCCCTGTTTAATTTAGTGGCACTGTACTTGTTTCCAAAGTAGGTGCAGCTCAGGCCGAGGAACACAAGAAGCACTTCAGGGAGGAGCATGTCAGCATGTCCATTCCATCAAGAGTTTTTTAGAATTGTGTCTCAGATCTGTGAAATAATGTGACATGCAAATGGCATACACTGACTTGCCACATGAAGTTCTCAGGACACACCAACACTTCTCCTTTTTGAGCTCCAGAGTGATAACCCTATGTCCAGTAAGGCACAAACAGTAAGATTCCAGGCTCCTTGGAGAGAAGAAAGCTCTCTGCTGATCCCATATGGTTCAGGGTAATTTGCTGACAACCACAATTGCAGATATGCCTGGGAAGGGTCTGATGACGTACTTGTGCACAGAGTCCACCACTCCATCTGAGCAGAAAATCAATGAAATATGAAAAATAGGTGTGTGCTAAGTAGATGGTTAGGCTGAATAGGAGCAAACAAAAAAAAGTTCGTCTTAGAAAGACAGAAAGTTAAGCTTGTCTTAGTATATGGCTTTACCATTGTGGGTGGACAGGTCAGAGTTCCGTACTGGCTAAGGATCCTCAGGAAAATAATAATCATAAAGATTAGTAGCACAGTATGCATATTAGCAAAGAACCAAAAGAAATTACATAAAAATAAAGCTACAATTGCATATTACTAAAATGGCATAACCCAGATATAAACATGATACTCTGCACCCTTTTTGTTTATTTTGTAGAGTAAAAGCACACTTTGCTGTGTAAATAAAACAAAATACTGCTGAGATGACTGCAGTTTGGAGGAAAACAACAAAAAGATAAAACTTGTCTGTCTGCGTACACTGCAGCCGTTATACACACATGCAGACACAGATGCAAAGGGAGGACTAGGAACTGTGTGTAAAAAAGGCCAGCACCAAGCAAGTTAAGAAGCTTCTGAAAAAAATAAAAAAAAACTAACTCCAGCCCTCCAATTTCTGTTTGCAGTATTTGTATTTTGGAGGTATCCTGGGAACTGATTAAATTTAATTTTTTGCACTTGATTTTGAAGGTTTCAGGCTGAAATTTTCCTGAGGAGTTATGTGTGGCAAGGAATGGACATTTAGCCACCACTCTGCTCCCTCCCTTTGCAGGAGAAGTCATCAAAATTCACGGGGCTTAGTGCTCAGAGCGCTGCGCATCGGGAATGACACCTACTGTGCTCCCAACTCAGCATGAGTGACGGGGGTCCCCGGCAGTCTCACAGGAGGTATTTGCTGCAGAACAGCAAAAGGAATGTTTTGCTGACCCTTTTGGGGGAATAGAGGTAGGTGATTTAATTTCAAATGCCACCAAACCCTTGAATTTAAAAGAAGAAAGCTTTATGGGGACCATGCTGGTTGGAGATTTTCAGAAACAGCAGTGTTTCTAAAGCACTTAGGGCAAAGAGAAAGAATGACTCAGTAGTAACTTTCCTGTCCATGTAAACCAGCTCTATCTGTAAGTGCTGTGCATTTAAGGGTGGCATCCCAGAAAACAAAGCCAAATGGATGACATCAGTAGGCACTGGCTGAATTTAAATCTGTCTTGCAACATAGGCAAGGGGTATTGTGGCAGGCAGTGAGATGATTCATCACTGCTAAATAAGAATTTATAGCAGATAATATGGAGACAATAAAAAGACAGAAGAACACCATGCATAATATGACACATATGTGCACAACTGCTTGAGTCAGCCCCAGGAAAGCCTAGGACAGATCTGGGAAACCGAGTACATGTAGCTGCTCCTCATGCTTGAGTCCGTCTAATCTATCCCTAAGCTGTAATGTGCCCCACCACTGTGGTATCTATTTACATACTGCAGCTCTGACACATACATGCATCAATCTGCTTTATCTAAATGTCTGCCCAAACTTACTGGCCTAGCTGCCCACATCTAACTGACTTGCGCATCCGCCTTCTCAAAATGGTGCAAAAGATACAAGGGACACAGTACATCCATCCCATGTGTGTTGGCAGCATTTCTTCCCAATAGTGTCTCTTCAAAAGACTCAGCAGCATACCAGACATTCCCATTAGTTTTGTACATTTCAAGACCATTCTCTTGCAGCTTTCCCTCAAAGATCTCCACCCCCAGTAATAAAACACTCTAGGCTTCCAAAATGTATAACCAAAACCAAATCAAATGCCTAAGATCACTTAAGACATTTTGAGTAGGACTAATCCTGGAAGAGAATAATTTTTCATCCTGTATCTGCCAGGCTTACTCTGTGCCCAGTGGATAATCAGTAGCTGGGGCTGTATCTCATTTTCTCCTTTATAAAACCTATGAGACCAGTTGCTTTCTCCAAAACTCCAGCAGTAGTGTCCACTGAATTAATCTCTGCAGAGGTGGTAGGACAAACGCCATCTGAAGGCGGCCCTCAGGAAGTGTTTAACATCCATCCATGCAGAAGGATCCATCCAAGAGACTATCACATTCTGAATTATACTGGTGAATATATGTTAGTCTTGCCTGTCAGGACGGAGGCTCACAGATTTATAAAATTTCAAATCTTCAGAGTTAAACATAGGTGTTAAACTGAAGAGAGAAGTGCAATGTAAAGACTGTAATGTTGGTAATTTCTGGGTTGAATCTTTGTGTTGGAAAACCTGCCTGCCTCCTGAATGCCTTTCTCCATTGTGCAATATGATGCAATGTATTTGCTGCTTGGCCCCTGAATGCAGTACTGAAGTATAATCCTTGCACCAACCTGTCAAGAAGCTGGACAGTTCTGTTTTATATTGACTCACTCTGTATTTAGTCCACTGTGCCCTCATAAGGAGCCCTGCCCATACAGTTATATATATTTATAAAAACATCCATTCATTTTATACACGGAACATTTCAAAGTACAGTCATCTCTGTACACACTTAGACCAAACCCCCTTTGGCACTGAAAGTGTTGATACCAGAGCAATGAAAGAGAGTCTTTTCTTTGTCTCAGCACAATCCTTTCTCACCTTTGCTATCATGAACTACCGAGCTCTGTGATTATATGCCACGACAATGCACCACGTATCGTTATTATTATCAGGGTTAAGAAATGTATTAGGAAAAAAACCTTATCACTGCAATCTAATATTTCACATACAAGGTCTGATTCTAGAAGCAAATTCTTGATCTGTTTGTAAACATGCAGTGTAGTCTTTCTTTAAAAAGCAAAATCTAACAAAATACACCAGATTTCTTGTTACATTTCTGTTTAACTGAATATTGAACCTAAAAGAAATGTTGAGGTAACAAAGATTACTGAAATGACCTTGCTTCATAAAATAAAGTTTTCCAAGTAGCATAATTGCTTTTGAAACTAATCAAGCTCTATAAAAACCAGAATATTAAACTTCCCATGTCACCAGTTCATACATTTTTAAAGAACTTTTCAAACCATCACTGCATTCAGTATGCTGATAGCAAATCTGCTAGAGACAAGGAGATGCATCGTGCCCTCAGCTCTTCTAACTTACCCGATTGTAACACCAATGAATACAAAGGACTCCCTTTCAATTTACATCAACATCATCGAGCTTATGAATTGGCCAAAGAAGTAAATGATTGTGTCTCAACTGAAAATCAGTAAATTGAAATATTATCAAAACAAACCTGATGAAAGTTGTTGCCTGACCAGTCTTTGCTGGCAAATAAGTAATGCTAATTTTTTAAAAACATATCAATTGAGTAATTTCCTGGCTGATGCAAACACCTTGTCTCACATTGGTGGAGCTACCTGCCAGCAGAGACAGTCCAACTCTGGAATGAAGATAACCAAGGCAACCTACAATTGTGCCCTGCATGGCCTAGGTGACAGACAGCATCATCAGTATGAACATAGGGTTGTATGTTAGTACATATCCCTTTTCTCTCATCCCCAAGGGAGAGGAGGAGAAGTGGTCACCTCCAACCCTCTCTGAGAGATGAGATCTTGCTCGCCTTACTGTCATAGTGTGGTTGTGAAGTCAGAAATATTGGCAGTCCTGTGTGACATCCAGCTTTTTCTGCATAGCCTTGGGTGACTCTCTTCTTTAACAGCTTTAAACAGAGGTCAGCTATGAACTCTTTTTTTTAAGGACAAAATGCCTGCTGAAGCCAAAGGCCATTTCACCATTACGGGCAAGTGAACGCCAAGTAAGAAATGCATGATTTAGGTGACGCTTTGGTTGATTTGATTGACTGTTGTGTATTTTCCCAGGGAAGAGGAGGACAAAGGTGTCACTCATGTCTCCATCATCCGTGAGCTCCGACAAGTCTCTTTGCTTATTCATGTGTATGTCAGAAAATCACAAGGAACGGCATTCTCTCCTTAAATCTAAGCAAACTCTTCAGTCTTAAATAAATCACTGCCCTCTCAGTACACAGTGTATGTGTGTGTCAGCCAAGTTTAATCCAGATGCTTCCAGATATTTTCCTGTTGTCATTTGGATCCAAGTTTGGACCCATAGAGAAGTGAGTATGTGGGTCATTTGGATCCAAGTTTGGACCCCTAGAGAAGTGAGTATGTGGCACTCTCTTCTTCAGGAAAATTACCTTGGAACAGTGTATCGACAGTTGAGATGAGATGGTGTCATGAGTGCAAACACACAGTAGATTCAAAGCAACTGTTCAAATTTGATCTTGGCCATATTTCTATGTGGGGACTTTGCTCAAAGAAAAATCATACATCAAAAAAGTATTAATTTTTTTACACATAGAGCAACCCGAAAGCTGTTATTTATTATGAGAAAAAGGTAACAAATCTGGAATGCAACCAAAGAGGGAAAAAATACTGTGTAAGGAAATAAATCTTAGTTTCAAGTCTTCAACAACAGCATCTGTAGTTACGGACAACTTCTGTTTGGTTCAAGTTCTACCTCAGGCAATCCCTCCTCTGTGCAGAAAGTGGGACATGCCTCAGTACCTGCCCAGCTCCTTTGCCTGGATTCATTCCATGTACCTGTAGGCACTGAGCAATGTACCACAGTCTCATCACCTTACACCCCCCTGAATCATGACCCAGAGAGGCGCTACCTCCTTGGGCACTGCAGAGCTTGAGTGGACTGCACTGACCTCTTAGGATATTTATTTTCATTCATTGGCTTCATAGTTTGTTAATCGTCCAGCTTTGGGACCTCTGAAATGCCTAGAGATAACCAGAATACCCTTTATGCACTTAAAACCCCCACGCAAGGTTACATCTTTCTGGATGTTAGTACTGGGTTTGTGTGGTAAGTTTTGGGTAGTGGGGAGAGTTACTGGGGTGGCTTCTGTAAGAAGCTTCTGGAAGCCTCTCCTATGTTTGATAGAGCCAGTGCCAGCCAGCTCCAATATGGACCCAGTGCTGGCCAAGGCTGAGCCCATCTGAGGCGGTGCTAGTGCCTCTGGGATAACATGTTTAAGAAGGGGGAAAATACCTGCACAATTGCAGGTGCCATGTTGCCACAGGACTTGCTTTTCAAGGCCCAGGATAGTATTTCGGGCAGTGGCATGGGGTACAGGGTATGTTTCCAGCCACCCCGTGGTTGCTTCCACCATTGTGAGCACATGGCACTTGCCCTGGCGGGTTTGGGGAGTGTGATATAGTCAATATGCCAGGCCTCCCCATATTTATATTTCAGCCATCACCCCCCATACCATCGTCCCTTGCTGTCATTAGTAAACAAATTCTCATTCAGAATATAAGGAGACCCATCAAAAACAAGCAAGGAAATTTGGACTAGACATGACAAGGGGCTGCAAGAACAGGGCGATGCAAATCCTGATTTATAGCCAAAGAGGACTTGAGATTTGGGAGCTCAGATTCCTTCTACAGTCAGTGGGGATTATTCCCTGTTAACCAGGCTGCCTCTCAATAAAGAAGTTGTGTAAAAACGTGGATAGTGGAGCACTGCCTGCCCTTCCTCTGGCCATGTT
Organism: Eurypyga helias; assembly: GCF_000690775.1. Taxonomy (NCBI): domain Eukaryota; kingdom Metazoa; phylum Chordata; class Aves; order Eurypygiformes; family Eurypygidae; genus Eurypyga; species Eurypyga helias. The sequence continues at coordinate 24,733 of NW_010232688.1, read as the reverse complement.
TAAAACACAGTGGCTCTGCATGAATACTGCTAGCAGCTTGGACCTGACAGCCTGCCACAACCCTGCGGTGAGGAGCCCTCCAGGTTTAACCCACTGGACATTAGCTGGAGATCATTAGCACTTCTGGGGGCTCAGGTGGGAGTAAAAGCATGAAGCTGCTCAGCCTGAGCAGTGCTGGTTGCGTGGGAACACAGAGCTAGCAGCTCCCGGGAGACACTCGATGCCTATGGGAGAGTGCTAAGCGATTTGCGTTAGAGGGCTTTCAAGAGGCTGTAGCTTGCAATGACAGTATGCAAAGGGACAGTGTCCAGCATGGCTCTAGCCCCAGCTCCTGTTACACCCAGTGATGTATTGTTCAAGGCCTCTCTCCTCTGATTACAAACGTTCTTCTAATTGACTCATGGCCCTTTATTTCTTTTTCTGCCAACTCTGTCCTTTAGCTTAACTGGCTCTTCGTTCACCCTGGTATTATGCCCTTGCTTTATTTATAGAAAGCACTGGTTTCCACTCTGGGATACGTTCTTGCTAGCATTAAGCCAGCCAAGCTCCCCTTGTTCCAGACAGGCTCTGGCTTCCCCACTCTGCTCAGCTCTCCCTGCCTGCACTTGTCTGGTCCGAGTCTGCCTTTCGCCAACGCTGCACACAGTATTTGGGAGTAGATCTCATTAGTGTCTAGTACCACAGACATTAATATACGTGCTATTATTATTATGATTATTAGCATTCCTATTGTTTCAGAAGGCCATTGGGAGGCTGAACTGCCAGATCTGCCAGATTTACCCCTCCAAGGATAGTTGGTTTTATATACTCCTCCAACATCGTGGAAATCCTCTTTGTGTGGCATAGCATCATTAAAAGTTCCTTTGACACCAAAGGATCACTTTAACAACGTATTTCATTCTCACTGTTTGAAATCACTCCTCTAAAATACTATCTTTATGTTCTTTGCAGGCAGCAAAATCTAAAGAAGAAAGTTCCTAAATATGAAGTTTATGAAGATTTTCTACTGAAAACCAGTGATGAATTGCCTGACAGTAAGTGTTCCTCTAAGGCACAGGCTGGCTCTTTTACTGTAGTAACAGCAACTGTCATTGCTACCCTCTGCTCCTGAGCTATGGTCCAGCACATGCAGTCACCAGCAACGAGTTGTTCAGAGGAGTGCTGGCGGTGTAGCCGGCAGCTGAAGGCAGGGACAGCAGCGATCAGCTCTGTCAAGCTGTAGGGGAAGGAGAAGGGAGCCAGATCCCTTCTATAATAGCTGCAGCCCAGTTTGACCATGGGATCTGCACAGGCTTATGACTGGGAACTAGGAGTACACACTTCTCCAGCTGACACCAGCACAAGGGACAGAAATCTTCTTCGACTTACCAATACAACCACGCTTGGGAAGAAAGTAAGTCAGGACTGCATAGTGCAGCTTAGCAGCATCACAGCAATTAATTGATGGTGCTGTCTGCTCGGGAATTGGGTTAGGCAATAATGACATGAAGTTGCTGAAAGGACTCAAAAAGAATGTGTTTTGTTTCTGTCTAAAGCATGCCTCTTGCACAGAGAGCTCTTAGATCTGCAGACTCCAACCATGAACTGCAGCCCCAAGGCTGCTGTGCCTTGAGAAGAGGGAAGTGATGCTTGGATGACTCCACCACACTATCACTGCAAGAACACACTGGACTGAAAGTAGATATAAGCACCCTGAGCCACCTGACCCCCTTGTTTCCCATTTCCATCGTTGGCTGTTAGCTCTGTTGTGCTCCTGGCTCCACACAACCATATAATACTCAGGTAGTCAGCCTGAAGGGACCTGCCTGGACAACTTGCAGCCTTGTTTAGCACTTTTCTCAGACCACACAGAGACATCCTCAGCCCCCAGGACTTAGGTTTTGACCATGGTTGGATTCTCTCCCTCCAGGCAACTGTGGACCTTGCCCTAAAATAACTCCAGAGTACATGCTTGCATGGGAGCCGTATGGGTGGGAGACAGCCCTGAACTTCTCCTTCCACCCCTTTTGTGAGTGACACAGTCTGGTTTTCTCCACTTATTTGAGGATTAGAGTTCCTGTAGAAGAGGCTCCAGACTGTTTTATAGCTCAATGTTTTTCATCAAATTTGTTGTGACCCCTGTAGTGCCAAGCAAGGCAACCAAGAGGTTTGTGATACGTTGAAACATTTATTACACCATAAAATGAATACAACCTTGCTCCCTGACACCCCCCCTCCCAACATGTCTAAGGTCAACTATGCTCTGTCAGCTTCTCCAAACAAGCAAGCCAGTCCAACAAGCTTTGATACTTTTTTCTCTTGCTTTTATAACAAATATACTGAGGTCAAGGGAATATTTGTGTTAGAATGAGGGGGGCCACCACCCAGTGGAGGCTGTTGAACATAGCCTCTCCAGCTTGCAGAAGGCTCATTTGTTGTAGATAAACCCATTTGTGTTTTAATGCTGTATTTAAACACTTGGATGATTTTATTTCAAGTAAATTCATTGATGTGTTGTTTACATACAAGTAAAGGACCTGTTTATCATTACCAAAGTCTCTAATCCTACTGAATTAGACATACCTTACAGAAGATGCATTAAATGCACTTTCTTAAATACACTGCAATCCTACTTGAATCCTTTCAAGACTTCTAGGTCTTCGGGTTTTCAGTCCAGTCTCTGTCTGAAGTGGTAATTCTGCACCAAAATGTTTATCAGCAAGTCAGGTGTTAAGCCTATAAATAGTTTATCTCTTGGCAACATTTAGATGTTGAGCCATGAAAAGTCACTGGCTTACTTTCACTATGAGGTCAACCCTGTTTTAAGGAATAGCCTGTTTAAAGGACACAGAAGTCCCCATGCAGACTTTTAAAAAAAAGCAACTGATCATCAAAACAAACATACATACACCACCATCCAAAACCTACACGAAAAACCAAACCAAACAGGTTCTCTTAAAAACCCATTTCACTCCTTGGTGTGAAATCTCACACTGGATTAATTTCCTTGTTGGGCCACTACAGACTCTGGCTGTATTCATTCTCTATTCAGGGAGCAACACCATACTTGCTGAAGAGTTTTCCTCCTTTCCATCTTTATCACCATGCTTTCCAGAAATTAAGTTCCCTGGGATTAGAAGCTCAAAGCCCTCAGTAGTAGAGGCATGAGTCCACTACATTTCCCAGACAAAACCTTGAAATGAAATCACTTCAGCTGCCTTGATTTCTTACCTTTCTACATCCGCTGAGTAAAACAGGGTTGCTTCCTTTTGTCAGACATCTGCTACCAGAGGTACTTCACATCATAGTTTTCTTACACCTCAGACTAGCTGATGTTTTGGCCTGAGCCGATGAAGCAGCAGTCTCCACTGTTCAGGCAGGAGTGGAGGCAGGAGACATGGCATGTTTTTTTCCTAAGGAGTCTGTTTCAAGCCTCTTCAAAGTTGCAGGGAAAGAACCTAAAAATGTGAAACTCCCACATTTAAAATCTGGCAAGCACAAAGACCTCCCAATCTCTGTTTTTGGAAATGATGATTGTTGAGATAACCTCCGGATGCGGTTGAAGGGAGCAAGCCGAGTGCTGAGATAGGAGTGCTCCTCACTGGTCATCTTGAATCAGATTCCCACTGCTAGACACACTCTCCAGCAGTGAGATTAGGTTGCTATGTAGACATCCTGGTCCTTCATGGATTTTGTAAGGTGTAGGCTCTTCCTCAGAGGTCCATGAACTGTCAGAATAACATATCCTGCAGGAAGAAATCTGTACATCAGCAGGATTTGGCCCCTACTATGCAAAGAAAGGACAAAAATGTGTGTGATAGATAGTAGGTGACAGCTACATCCACTTTGTAGTCCATTTCCCTCGTGTCCTTCTACTGATTACTTAGAAAATGGTGGGGACCCTGTGGTGAGAGCTATCATCAGGAAACACGAGACTTGCAGCTACAAACCAGAACTCGATAAAGAATTTAGTCATCCTCTCAGATGACTACCAAAAAGCTAGCATATGACCTTGAAGCCTTGCTGTGGGAACATGACACCACAAAAATTATAAGGTTATTAAGCATGTTGTTTATGGTTTATATGATGGTATTTAGGTCAACTGAGCCATACCACTTAAAAATCAAATTCTTCGTGGCACTAATGCCACCCTCTTGCAAGGAATCCTGAGGGCCCAGACTCACACATAACAGCTGAAGAGGAGACATTTCTCCACTTATTACTGACTGTAAATATAAAATATATATCCCTCATTTGAACATGCTAGAAAAAAAAGCCCTGTTGTGAAATGAGTGGTGTCAGTGACCACTGATCAGCCTGGATTCCCTCTCTCCTGGAAGTCTCTCATGGGTATCAAATGGGTTCCTGGAGGGCAGCCAAGTGCAATCCAGGCCATGGGGATACACAGACTGAAGCCTAATGTTGAGCCATGTATACAAAATGTTGCTACTGAAGCAAATTTCTATGGTTAAAATATTTCTCCCATTATTTTTGGTTAAGTCAATCATTCTTATCCCTTATTTCAATTGGGATTACAAGAGAAATCGTGACCCTACTGGGAAGATAAAGTGGTTCTGCAAAATCCCATCTCCTCAGATCATCGCCCTGGATCCAATTCTCCAGGCCAGGTCCCAAGGAGGCTCGAGTGACGCTCTCTGGGCTTGGGCTGTGCCTGCGCAGCACTCTACCCGGTGCTGGCCTTTCTGCTTGGCAATGGCTGAGTGCTGGTGCTGGAGCTGCTCAAGGCTTACCTTGGCATCAGTGATGAGGGAAGAAGGTGTCCCTGCCAGCAAAGGCAGAGCCGCACAGTGCCTTTCAGAGCCTTGATGCCAGCAAACCAGCCTAGCCTACCGTTGTCCTAGCCTAGTCCCAGAAGCAGGCTTGGCAAATCTGGAAATGTGAGCTTTTGCTGCTTCAGACGATGGGCAAACAGCTCACAGGAGGAAAACAGCTGGAGCTGCATGCCACAGGAAAAGTTCGCCTCAGTCAGCAGGTGAGTGGGATGCACAGAGCACAGCCAGAGTCACAGGGAGGAAACGGGGACAGGGACAAAACCAGCAGCATCAGTGGGAAGCCCCCAAAAGAAAAAGAGGTTCTCCCAGAGGGATTTGTACTGGGCTGGAGCCCTGTTCTGTCACTGTGGCAATAATGGCCTTTTCTGGGAACTCAACAGTCCTGGACTTGCTGTGAGGGGCAGAAAGTCAGGCAGGGCTTTTGTGCTGGGGCAGACCCAGGAACCAGACAGGCTGCTGTCAGCCACCCCTGGCCCTGGCAGAAGAGGGGATGGCTAGCAAGCCTGGGCATGAGGCGGGTAACAAACACTCTTTGGGTATGGCACCCATGCGGCACTCCTCCACGGGGAGCGTGCACCCCCCCACGGACAGCTAAATTCCCAGCCACCCCCCTGGTTAAGCCGCCCACCAAAGCAAATGCAGTGCCACCCACTACCTATCACATCAGGAGTATGGCAGCAGCAGGCAGCATCCAGCGCAAACAGCCAGGAATGTGGAGATCCAAAGCGTCCCTCAGCTCTACCAGTGAGTTACAGACAGGGAAAAAGCCACATGCCTCAGTTTCCCTGCAAAGAACCATATTTCTCCACCTCTCACGTTTGCTCTGAAAGTTACTAGATACACTGAACAACTGAAATACTGGGAGGAAGGGTGCTAAAAAGGGCCATATGTCACCAGCAGCACATGCACATATGCATGTGTGGCACGCACGTTGCACAAAGCATCACTAGTCTCATCTCGCTGCCAGTCTGTAACACAAACTGTGGTGGATTGGGCTCCTGTTAGGTGATCTGACAACAGACAGGGTATAAAGCCAGGACAGGGAGACTTGTGCTTCTTGGCTGGGATATGTCACAACATGTTCTTCATAGTTGATCTTTCCAGGACTCAGGCCCTGGGAATGTAAACCTGAGGAGCAGAGTATCATTGGAGAAAGCCAGAGAGCACGCAGTCTGCTAGGATAAATAAATGCACTTGGAGACTGCCTGAGTTTAGCTATATATGGGCATTTCTAGAAAGTGAGAAGTGCAATGTTTTTTCCATCAGTATTTCATGGTCTTTCTCCAGCATCTCCCAAAGCCCTGTATTAAAATGGTTTAGCAGAATAATCCTGTTTTAACAGGGAGATAACAGAGACACAGAGAAATGCTTGCTCATAGGAGGAGCCAGGGAGCGGGCCAAGAATAGCGTCCAACGACAGCTCCCCAGCTCTTACAGCTTTTAGTCTAACTCTGAATCTTGCCTCAGAGCTCTCAATCTTCAGTCAAAATCCTGGCCCTATGGAGAAAAGACAAATTATTTTACTTTGCTAAAATAAAGAGGAAAGAAGAAATCAGCTCAGCTTATGGTCTCAAAACCCAGATCTTGGACTTATTCTGCATCTATACACATTTTATAGTGAAGGCAGGAAATCCTAAAGGTAAGATATGTTAATAACAATAAGTAATCCCAGTTCTTTCCAAGACTAGTTATTGGGGTACAGAAACAGATGCCTTTCTGCATTTATTCTGACCCAGAGTCCATACAATCCTGGCTACAGTGGGTGCCTTTAAGGGACTATTGTGAGGGCACAGGCTGAGGAGAGCAGAACTGTAGACTCAAATCCTGTAGCTTATGAGGAGACTTGAGGCAAGCAATAACTTCCTGAAGAAGAATCTTCTGCTTTTCATTACAAGATTTCACTTCTGAAAAAATGCAAAACATAAAGTTAGTGACACGACCTGATGAATCTGGGAAGTTGCAGTCTGGTTTTGGAAACCAGATTCAGTGCAAGATGCTATAAAGAAGGCACAAAACAAGCTACCAGTGGGCAGAGGTGGAAGAATACAATGGGGTGAGAAAAAGTGGAAAGCATCCACATGGCACTATTATAGATTAATGTAGTGCTGCTTAAACAGATTAAAGTTGCAAACCTCAACATCCAAATAGCTGGTTTTCCTTCACTATTTATTCTTCTAATGTTCATTTTCATTTGTTTTCCCTGCATATGCAAGCCTGGTGATAATAGATGCATAACAGAAACACACGAATAATAAAAAGGCATTGCCATTACACTGGTCATGCTGGGAATGAGGGGGATCAATGTATAGTCCAGTGCACTCTGATTCAGGACTTCCACTTTGAAATCAGTGCAGAAACCCTCATTTTAGTTCCTCCTTCTCTGGGAGAAAGAAAGGGGCTACCAAATGGACAGAGTAATACATTGGATCACTGCAGGAACAGTGATGAGTGATGTTACTAGAATCACCCACAGCACCAAAACCCTATCGTGATACTTCAGAGCCTTTTCAGTGTGAGGCCAGTGGAGTTCAGAGGTGTTTGGCCTCTTGCTCTTCCCACACTAGCTCCTGACTCTATCCAGCTCATCCTGCCCACGGACTTTATGCTAGTCCCTGGAAATTGCCCCTGAACCTGGATTTTATTGAACTGGCTGCACTGACTTTGGTCCTTGCCCCTCTGCTATCAGTGCTCACAGCCCCCTCCCCAGACCAGCTCTGAGAGCACCAGCAGCCAAAATAGGAGGCAGGGGTTTGATTCTCCTCATCCTCCTCCCTGCATTCCTTCCCCTGTGGCAATCCAGTGCTGTGGTTCCTCAGCTGTGGGGTGGCAGAGGTTGAGGGGGGCATCAGGAGGACAGGCTCTCCAGGGCCAGATGATGTGAGTAGGAATGGAGGAGGCAAGTAAGGGCAGGGTGCAAACCCAGCATCACAGATCCCGTGATACTGTGGCAGTACTTTGGTGCTGGTCAGTTCACACACGCTGAACTGTGTTATCGCAGTGTCCATCACACTGTATGAGAGGTGATTCATTACCTATAAAACACAGGAGCTTTACTGACTTATGCTGACTTACGCCAGGTGAACATCTTGCCCAGGATTTCCAACGTTGTAACAGCATGTTCCATTCATGGCTCTCCTGCAGGCTGCCAAATCTCTAGATTTTGTAGGCTCAAGTTTTGAATCTCTAAAATCAAATCTCTAGGCTTCTGTAGTAGATCAAGCTTGCTGGAAAACACTACCAAATTGGAAAGGAAGTATCCGACACTGCTTTGCACCAGGCTGCAGTGAACCAAGCCCCTGACTTCCCCCTCACACCAGTCTAAACAGGAGAGATGGTCCCCCTCACACCAGTCTAAACAGGAGAGATGGTTGGTAAAGTTTTGTTTCCTAAGAGTCACTGCATTGGACACTCCTACGTGACTCACTAGCTGGTGAAGCTGGAGGCACTCATTGCAGGCAGCATCAAGGTCACTCAGATCTAGCCTCAAATTCCTTGTCTTTTGTCTCAGTCCAAAGTGGCATCAGTTTTAATGGCTCTGGCATCAAGTCACTCCTCAAGACCAGCCCTTCCCGAGTCACCAAGAATTATCCAGCTAGTAAAAGCCCTGTGGGTCAGCTGCTGAGTACGGTTCATGCTCCATGCTCATTGCCAAACACCACAAGGAGTGGTGCTGGCTGCCAAGGATGCTGACCAAAGACAGGTAGGCAGGTGGTGGTAAGAGGGAGAAGTGGAGCTGGGCCCACTTCTGAATCAATACACTTCTGAATTGGAGAAGTGTTTAATGGTGCTATTAAGAAACCACTGTTTGAATGTTGGCTTTACCAGTGAAATGGGGATTTAATAGGGCATCAATACTATTTCAGCTGGGTTACGTCTGGATGGATGCTCTGAACTGTCTCCCCCAAAAGTCAAGACGACTGCTGTGACTGAAGATGTTCTCTTCCCTCCCCTAAGAACAATAGCTTGCATGGTTCCGTTTAGGATATATTGGTGACTTGGAATACCTTGCAATAAAAATGCGTAATGCAGACACACAAACCTGGCATTTACTGGCTGGAAGTTCCTTACAAAGTGCTTCTTAAATCACATAGGAATCCATATTTCAACAGAAAGAGCTTATTGCCTTATACAGTGGAAGTAATCATGCTGACTTAAAGCTGCTGATACAGAGAGCTAGTTGACTGGTCATATTTAAACTCTATTGCACAAAAAAAAATCTATGTTAAAAAATACTAAGTGGCACAGAAGAGAAACGTGTGAAAGAGTATTAACGGTACTAAGGCTTCTGAAGAAGGCCTTCTGAAAAACTGCAGAAGCTTCACAGCTAGGACACTCGCAGTAACCAGGGTGCTGGCAATGGCACATTCACACCACCGCCTGGGAAGCCTGCCTTCCTTCATAAAACCGGTCGCAGGAAGAGGACTCCTCCATACAGATGGTGGCATTGCCAGCATCTAAGGTGCCCGGTGGAGCTAGGTGGAGACATGCCTTTTGAATATCCAGAGAATAGCAGTGAGACAATGAAAACAGCAAATACCATGGTTCTGAGGACTGTATTCCTAAAGGACTAGAAAGCCTGGATAGGAATATCAGTTAATCTCACATCAGGCAACTTGAGGTAGAACAACATAATGCATTTACTGGCAATACAGACAATGTTCTAATTTTTACTCAAGCAGAGGCAGTTTGACAAGTCATGGCTGGAGCACGGGTGCTCCTGACACCCACCCTGGGGTTGATGAACCCTGACATGCCAGCGGATCTGCCCCAATGTGGGAATTTCGGGAGCCTCCTGCAACTGCTTGGGGCACCAACAGATGCTGTTAGCAGTGGAACTACAAGTCTATCAGTTCCAGCCAGTCACATCACAGACTGTGTAGGTTTCGGTTTGCTGGAAATTCAGAAAAATGTTGGTTTCCACCCAATTTGGATCAAAATCAGTTAAAAAAAAAAAATCAACGAATTTCCCACGACCTCTCACTTTTTGGTTGGCTCTGCTAACTACCTACCATAGTGTTTCATGCAGGGACCCTACCCCGGAGAGAGGTCAAAGACATGCAGCAATATACAGAATACCAAGACAAACACCCAAGAGAGAAACAAATACAGATTTACCACAAAGAAATTCAAATTTTGTTTTATACTGTTGAAACTTAATCTGAAGCTCACTCAGTGTCACAGCAATGGGGCTAAACACTTGAAGTTTTATATTTTTTAAGCAAGACTGATTTTGTTAAATGAATATAAAAAGCCATCAAGAACATTGAAATCCTAAAAAAGATGTTGAATAGCTTCTGTCAATTTAAGTACTTAATGGAGAAGGCAGCAAGAAGACTGTGGTTTATTTTTACACTAATCCAAAGGCATTCATATTTGGGCTAACAATCTGATGAATCTATATCTATTATATGCTTCAAAAAAAAAAAAAAGTTTGTATTCATGAAGCAAGATCATCATGCTCAAGAGAGATTTTTCCCATCACATACCATGTCCTGCATAGAACAGCCATATCCCTTAGACCCAAAACATATTCTCCAGAGACAAGGGAAAGAAAAGGAAAGGAATGGGAAGAGAAGAATGTTCTGTTTCAAAGATTACTCCAATCTCTAATTTCTGGGATCTGTACGAGACCTCTGTGGAGGACTGATTAACCCACATCTGCCTGCCACCAGCTGATTGGGGTTTTTTTCAATATCCCTTCTCAACAGCTGCTTCTGACTGCTGTCAGAGATGGAAGCTGGTCTACTGCTGCAATACAGAACAGCAATCCCTACATTTCACAAACAAGCCTATTGCCAAACAGCTGCACATCCTCAGCAGCTACAGAATTGGTACATGCGTATCTCATTAAAACAAGATACTTACCACATCAACATTGTAGGATTAAACACAAGCAACTGTAGTCCAGTTCGGTTTCCTAGTTGAAGAAGCACCTTTGTGTTACTTGACTGTCACTCAGTGAATGCCTTTCAGTGTTAGAGCGAATTAAATGCTATGGATTGAATTAAATCCAGCCTACTTTTAATTCATACTCTCACTCCTTCATAGGAGCATGAGGAGGAATTGTAAAATCTTCTGCCCTATTACCTGGGAAAATTACTGAAAAATGAATACTGACAGCAAAAAAATACTTTCTTGCTCTCAGATAACATGCTCTCAAGTGCATAAAACTGAGTACGAGCACTAACTGCATAAAAGCTTATGAAGAACAAGAGTAAAAATTAAGACCAAGTATCTAGTAGATTGCTCTTAAATTTTAAATATCCCCCATATTTGTAACAGTCATGACTTGAATCTAGTAGATTCCCATGTATCTGCAACCTTGCTGTGGCTCAGTCAGCCCACAAAAGGGTTCTGGCAACTCTTGCACAGGCTTTCCAGGGTTGCAGCCTGAGACTTCACTTGAAGAAGTAGGAATCCCTAAATCATTGTTTGCTGGGAAATGGGAGGATTTATCAGATGCAAGCAGAAGCTGTACTTGCTCTGTGTGTTTCATGCTTTTTATAGCCTGGCTTTTGGACTGGGCTTCTTTTAGCATCAGTGTTTAGAGCAAGAGTGGGAAACTAAAGCCAGGAGAAGGCAGGTGCTGTGGGGAGCATCCCCTGCTGTCTTTCATGGCTGTGCCCAATGCCCCAGAGGGTCATGGGGATGTGGCTGGAGAGCACATCCCTATGGCTTTTCCCTGGGTTTGTACTTTCTACAGGCACCAACAGAGCTTGAGCAAACTGGGATCCAGCTGCTTCAGCTTCCTGGGGGAAACCCAACAGAGGGTAGCAATGTCACCTCTGGGCTGTGCCTGTGGATACCCATCCCCAAGACGTGCTTGGCAAACAGCACGCACCCAAACCCCCACGGCCCGATGCAAGGTCTGCATGCAGCTAACCAGCGTAAGGGGGGACCTGGCCTCAGCCTGTGTGACCATTGCAATGGGGAGTGTAAGCACCAATGAACGAAGCATCTGAGAAGGTTTCCCCAAAAGAGAAACCCACAAGAGGTGCCTGCTGAGGCCATTTACCAGCACAAGTGTGGAGAGCCTGGTTTCAGGCAGGAGGCATGTGAGGAAAACAATCCAGAACTGCTGTGTCAGGACAGCTTTGGAATGCTAACAGGGGTTTCTTCATCTGATGACGAAATGCTGGTCCTCGCTGTCAAGACCCATATCTACCCACTTGCTTTACACCACTGTTTTTTCCAGAGGTCTTTCCAGCTTCCTTTGCCCTGCCTTGCTAGGGTAGACTTGAAGGACAACTGCCATCCTCTTCATCCCTGGGACTGAATGTACACAGATCAACACGAGGCACAAGAACCAAACAGATGCAAAATGGGGAGGATTTAAGTGAGGCTTAAGTCTAGCCTGCTTCATGTCCTTTGTTGCCGAGATAAAGGAGTTACCAAAAGAAAGTAAGTTTGGACAAGTGAAGGGGGCACAGCAAATATCCAGTGCTCCTCATTACCCACAGGAGCCACAGAGGGGGACACTTACAGGCATATAAACCTGGCCTGTGACACCTCTTGTGTCATCACAGGCAGAGCGTGTGATGCTGAGGGTTCCTAATTACTCTGGTCACAGCCCCTGCCGTGTCCCGCCCAGGTGCTTCCGCGGCAGAGGCCCAGGCGTGGCCGCGGGCAGAGGGGAGGATGCCGGAGGCCAGGCCCAGCCCCGCTCAGCCTTCCTCCCGCTTTCCAAGTGCATCCATGCCATCTAGCGTCTGTCCTGCCTCACTACCAAAACGTCCCACTTGGGCGGCCCACGGTCGTGGTAAAGACATTCTGGAAAGTAAGTAGTTGGCTAATTGCCAATACCTTTATCTGGGTAAGGATATACCTGAGACGGAAGATGCAAACACGCTGTTGCATCCATAGGCAAACCATCATCGAGCCATTAAATACCAGGGAGAGATGAACGCAAGGAAGTTATTCCTTCTGCTCGTCTCGTTTCCTGTTACCTGTGACAAAGGAAGTGCTGCAGTTTTGTCTTCTGGGAGCTACGCAATGAAATTGCGCTCAGGGGGTGCTCAAAACTCCCTCAATGTCTTTTTAAGTGCTTCAAAGCACTTGGATTTTTCACTCTGGAGACAAAACACAAAGATATGATGTTGTTATTCCAGTGGTAAATGAAGCAAGAAGTGCCTTAATATTAGTATTTGCCTTCTCTATACTTAATAGAGAAAAATAGTTAATAAGCCCCTACTTAATCACAGCTTTGTAAGCCTCCATTCAGCCAGGTCTGCAAGAGCAAAATGGTCTCTGCTTATCAGACACCACAAACTTCTTACTCTCCTATTCGCAGCAAACTTTTCTTCAGTACAAGATGCCAAAACTATGTGGGACCAGAAGAGGGCAAAGGAAAAAAAAGACATCTTCGGTGTTGGTGGTTCCTGCTGTAGCAGGGAATTTTGCAAGATTTGTATAGATGTTTTCATCTAGAAAGTCACTCTAGCGCACAACACAGAGGAAGGCGATAAAAAACAAAGAAAAAACCCCAATAACCCCTCCAATTCCAGTTAGCCTGAATTTTACTGTTTGAGAACGACAATTGACATTTTTTTTTCCAAGCCAATGGAAATAATTGAGTATTTTATCTGACATTGCATCTGTATGGATTCAGAAGACACAAAAAGCCCTAAGGATTATAGATCTGTAAGAGAAAAGCCCTTTCCCGATGTTTGCAGAGGTCAGGACACTCCACACGCGGGGCCAGCTGCTCCTGCAGCAGACAGGGCACTGCCCTAAGCCAGGCTTTCATCTGGCCAGACAAGCTGAGCTTGAGTTCTGCCTAACGTCTGCAGAACAGGAGAGCCACTTGCTAAATTAAACTCCTGGAAACAGCACTGGCATTTTGATGGGAACCTAAAAAGCCTCTCAAAGCCGCTACATGCAACAGCCTGAAACATTTTTAATGCCACGGGATGCTTTTGGCATGGCTGGAAAAGCCGCCAGACTGCTGGGTTTAGGGACAGAGGAGCTGAACGTGTCTTTGGGGCGGTGAGCAAGGTGCAGCAGAGGTGCTGAGGTGGAGCACTCCTGCCTGATGGAGCTCCAGGAGAGCCTGCAGCTCTTTTATCAGCAAGACTCTAGGACACTCTCCTACTCGTACTGCTGCTGTGGCCAGTGGGGCACAGTGCAGAGCAGAACCAAACCCAGCTGTCCCAGAAAAGCCCCTCTCTCTTCTTCTGTCAGCGTTCTGGTCTGTCCCTAGCCTTCCCTGGCTCTGATGCTCATCCCTGTGGGTGAGGTGGGGTGGGTGCTGGAGAAAGCTGGCTGCCTGAGGCCAGCTCAGGCACACAGCGATCCTCAACGGGAGCATGACCGTGACCGGAGCCGACATTGGCATCTTGCTCCACTCAGCAGTGAGTGAGGTATGCTTGCTGTACAGGGAGGAGATGTGGCAGGTTACAGCAATGTAAACAGCTCTAACACTGGACTAAGAGGGAGAAAGGCCAAGCTTAGGGCCTCTCTCAGCTTCCTTTAACGTGCTGCTATGAGACTGGGAAAGGGCCGTTGAAGAGGCTTTTTCCAGAGATGAGGTGACAGGCAGGTACCAAGGATTTTGCTTGGCAGAGGAAGACACTGCAGAGAAATGCATGCCCCAGACAAGGAATCCCCTGGCTTTAATTGAAACAGCACCGTACTGTTGTGAATATTTTTTAAAAAATCATATTAACAAGACTTAACAACTTAGATTTTGATGCACTATTCACAATGTGAATTATCAGGAATATGGTTAATGTATTTATCATCTTTTAGGAGCTCTCTTTGTCTTCTCAATCACTGCAACTACACCTGGCAAGAGTTGGTTTTGGTGCAATAGCTGAGTAAATAAATATGGGGAAAGCTGCACGTGTAAAAAGAAGAGTGGAGTTGGTAGGGATTTATATTCAGCCATGGTAAGAACCATGAAGAGACAGAGTAACAACTCATTTTTATTGCAATAATGCCTGGAGAAGCAGGGCAGAAGGTGGGGTAGTAACTACAGTCAGTGGTGAGCGACTTCGAGGTGTAAGATGCTAAAGCAGAACTGAGAGGAGAGCAAGGCTCTTCCTTTCATCTTACCATATTTCATTTCTCTCCTGCAAGGAGCAGGTAAGATTCCACATGGAGAATAACCGTGGCTCATGCAGCAGCATCACTGTGGTCAAGTTTTGTACATAGGACAAAACAGAATGTGAAACTCATAGTGGAGTTAATCACTGTACCAGCTTATTCCTGAATGCTGCAATGTGCCATGCACTTTATAATCCAACACCCAAATGAATTTGTTCACTTAAAATTCAGAGCTGGCTAGGAAAAAAAGTACTCAGTTATGCCAGGATGGATAAAGCCAATGGCTAAAGCAGAGGGAAGACGTGTTTACTTCTCACAACAGCAGCGGCCTTTTGAATGTGAAGGTTTCCTTCCAGAACCTGTGAAAAGTGTTTGAATGATCATGGCATTTTTGTGCAAGGGGCACACAAACACAGTGCCTAATATTCACCATTCACCAGACAAAGCCAGAATCTTTTAATGTTTTAATTAGGAAAGATGCCTGTCCATCCCGCAGATTTGCTGAACTCCTGGAGTTTTAAAGTGACAAAGGAATTGACACCCGAACAGACTCAGACTTAGGGAGGGACTTGGGCAATGTTTTGCTCCGTGCTTGTTAAGCAACCAGCACACAGGAGCCCGGTCTGCACCTGGCAGTTCTGGCTGTATTAGTAGTATTGGATCACTAACTAATGAGAGCTGTCAGGAATTGGCAAGCACTACTTGTAAAGCTGTCACTCGAATCCAGTTCCCCCCTCCAACACTCTAAGGTATTTAATGAATTTTTCTAAATGAGTATTTACTTTTCACATTAACTCATCTGAAAAGTTACGCTGATAGCTTAAAAACAAAGCAGAGAGGGAGAACATGTAGTTCTAGCAATTTCAAGGTCACAGAACATTTTTTTCTTGAACTCCCTCCTCCCTAACTCCTCCACCGTTTGGTAGAGCAAAACACATTTACCAGCCCAGCGTGTACCTCTGCGTTACTTGTTGGGGAAACGATGCCATATATTCAAAAGCCCGACTAGCTTTGCAGGGCATATAAAAAGGTCATAAATATAAGTACGCTAAAGAGCAGGCAAGTTTATTTACGGTGCTGTTTGCCCAGCAGTGCAACCAGTGTCTCATGGCTGTTTGTTCTTGGACCATGACCCAGTGCTGCGAGGCTGTAATTCATCGTGAACTGAATTCTGGTTTCACCTCCTGTATATGAGGAACAGTTTAATTAAAATGCAGGAATAACAAAAGCTGCTTCCTTTCACATACAGCTGATAAACCTTTCTCAGTCAGACTGATGCCTTACAAAGAGGCAGTTTTCCCAGTTCAGGTTTTTGGTTTGTTGTTTAGGTTGGGTTTTTTCTTTTTAATAAGGCATTGCAGCATAATGAAGAATAATGAAAAATGCAAACATTTTATTCACTGAGAGCAGAAAACTGCCCCTGGCTACTGCTAACACTCGGACTTTTGTGTACAGAAAAGTGTTGGGATAAATGATGGCACCCTTTTCTAACAAAACAATTCCTAATAAATGTTTCTCAACATTTATTTTTGTGCTGTCATTGATAATATTTTAAATAGGAAAAAACAACACGAAATTTCAATTTGATCAAGCTGTCCTCATTTTTACGCTCCAGATAGCAGGTCTTGAGTCCCTTCTTTTCGCCAGTGAAACAGTGTCATTTTTGTTGTCCTTCGGTGGGAAATAGGAAAAAGAAAGGTAAGCCAGTAGCCGGTATCCTGTTTTAAGGCTTAAAGGAAGGTGCATTTTTTGGCTGAGATTTAGTTGGGATCAAACATTGAGATTTTCTTGTTTCTTTTGAAATTGTGATGACAACATTTTTTCCAGCTTGCATTTATTTATCCTTCAGTAAACGTATACCACATTTCTTTAATGAATGAGTCAACTCCAGGGTGGGGGAGGAATGAATGACTATTTTTTTCTTACATAAATATACGTAGCTAAAAGCTAGGTCACATCAGGTGTATGTATATACACATATATAACTGAATAATGTACTAGGAAATACTTTTGAAAACTTCTGTGATGAAAGGGACATACTTTCCAAACATGTTTATACATGTATCTATGTGCAAGAATCAACTTTTTTCTCAGCTGGAACTTAGCAGATATTGAGACCCTAAGAAAACAGAGAAGAAAAATAGTGAGACATTTTTCAGCAAATTTAATTCTCGCTTTTTTTTTTTTTAACTTGCCAAGAAAAGCACACTGTGAGGTCATCTCAGAACTGAGAGAATGGAAATTACTTCACTTGAACCAGCTTAGAAGTAAGACTGTAAGAAACAGTCTGAAGTGACAGGACCTCATACCTTGCACCTTACAGCACTGTTATCACCAATGCTGGTACAGAAATCTAATAATGTGATATTCCTGTGTTATAGAAGACATTTGATTATTCTCCTCTCTGAATAGTCTCATTTAGCATTAGAAGATTAGCACTAGTAGCTAAAGTACCTGAAACCTCAGGCCACAAGTGCTGACTAGGAGTAAACTTTTCGGTAAAAACTAACAAAAACTAACACAGAACTAGCTGCATCTGTCAGATGCCAACAGAATGAAGATAAGGACCAAGGAAACAATTCCAAGAGTATGAGGTAACTACAGAAGGCCAGCCCAGTGACAGTGAAAACCAGGAAGATATCGATATGGTATGGTGTAATTGAGGGGCATGACCTGGGCTAAGGGTCCCTCTCTGGAGGCACCCATCTTGACTTGTAGCCTGGAAACCTGTAAGAGAGGAACTGGCAACTTTCACTTGGGCTTTACATTAACAGCAGGATCCTAGTGCTGGACCAAGTTATAGTGGCTGGTGTGCATAAATCCGTAACACTTGCCAGTACTCAAATGCCTTATAGTGGTGTAGGTATTCCCATGAGGAAAGGAAAGGAAAATATGGTCCTATAAAAGCATCCACACTACTGCTTAGACTGATACATCAATAATAAAGGAACATCAGACCGCTAATTAACCCAGCAGTACCAAAGCCCATTTGTCCTTTACAGTGCCCTTTCTCCTTTTCCAACCCAGGATTTGGGTCTGTGTTCTGTAACTGCAGCCCTCACCTACAGGAATTTGGCAGTTGATACCATCTAAAGTTGGTTGCTCTGGAAACAGGCTACAATTTCTTCCAGCTTCACAGCAAGAGCTGCTGAACTCCAAGACAAACAAGCGTAGCAGCTCTGCTCACTTGCTTCCCCAGGCCAATGAACTTGCCTCAGGAGTCAGAGATTATTTTCCTCTTTCTTATCCACTCTGTGAGTCCAGCCCCACGAGGAGGTTTTGATTGACTCGAGAAAACATTGAAACCCTTAAGTACCTTTCACAAAAGGAAGCTGGAATAGGAAATCTCACAAAGGCCAGAAGAATATCGGACAACATCTGCCTGAGCGTCAGAAGGGGGGCCATGGAAGAGATCTATAGCGAGTTACAGAATCAGGACCATTCCCTAGAAGAGAGCCCTTCTGCCTGGTGCCTCTCTTCTCCCCAGTCGTATGACCTCTGACACCATCCTACGTTTCTGCAAGGACTATTAAATATTACACATCAAGCCATTTATCAAACAATCTGGAATCAGTCAGGCACCCAAAATGCACCCTGCTAGCAGAGGACAAAGCAGTGGGTGTTTTAACACCCCAGAAAACACAGTGTTCCTTACCAGGTTTTCCTCTTGGTGTCAGGCAGTATGAAGTGAGATCACTGGGAAGTGACCTTTTCCTAGCTTCTTTTCCCCCCAGGGCGCTGGATACACAGGCTGACTGTGGTATGCGTGCGGTACCCATCCCTGTCTCAGTTAGGTGCGTATTACCTCCCCTGTGCCACACGGACAGCGTGTGCCTGAGCTGCTGGCATATGGCAAGGCAGCACTCCAGCTTCTTCTTTGCTAGCTTGCTGTTTTATTAACATACCAGGGAGGGTGGCTAGGGGAATGTCAGGAAACTTTGCTGTCCAATATGTGAGATCCTGTCCAAACCATCTCCTCAGCAGATGTCTTTAACTACGGGGACCCTTCCTTCCCTTGATATGAGTATGACAGTTCAGGATCTCTGCGGCAAAGATGAGGTCATCTGGCCCCACATGCTCACAAAATAAAAAAGGTGGCTCAGAAGCAGTTAGGGTTTCACTTTATGTAGTACTGGTTGCTCTGCATCAGCGTTGCCCCT